>NC_134358.1:440887110-441047110 GCF_048569485.1 Anomaloglossus baeobatrachus | reverse complement strand
ACGCGCACACACACTTTCTTCCCCTGGCGGTGCAGAGCTGCTGCTGTCTCTGTGATTTCTCTCAGTGCATCCACTGGGAAGAGGCAGGGAGGAGACTTTGGGTGGGAGCAGAGTGGGTGTATTAGACACAATGGGTGTGTTAGATAAGCTAGACACCGCCCTAGAGCCACAAAGAATTCTGGGAATAGTAGGAACTGAACACAGGAAGTCAGAGGAGAGATTAACCCCATCAGAGCTGGAGCCAGCAATGAGCATGTGCTGCTGGTGCACAATAAAAGGTAATTTTGCTGAAAAAACATAAAAGATGTGTTGAGGGGCACATATTAGCAAGATTTTTCAGAAAAAAAAAAATCAGTTTTGGTAACTGGACAACTTCTTTAAGTATTGTTCACAAATAAGGCTATGTGCGCACTAGAAAGTGCCTTTTTCTTAAGAAAAATCCGGACCCTTTTAAAGAATCCTGCACCCGCGGTAAAAAACCGCAACGAAATCCGCATGTGGTTTTGCAACGGATTTTGTGCGAATTTGCCGCAGATGTACCACAGATTTTCTGCAAGTTGGTCCCTGCGGATTTTTACCATTTATCTATGGCAAAAACGGCAGGTACAAAAACGTATAGGTATAAAAAAAAAAAGCGTGCGCACAGCATTTTTTAAAACCCATAGGATTTCCTGGGGAATGACTGCAGCAATGTTACACATTTTCTGCAGCAATTCCGCGCAAAATCTGCGGTAAATCTGCAGCGTGCGCACAGGGCTTTAATCTGTGCTTGTGAGCAGTTCTCCTTTGCCGAGATTATCCATCCCCCTCACAGATGTGGCATATGAAGATGCTGATTAGACAGCATGAGTATTGCACAGGTGTGCCTTAGGCTGGCCACAATAAAAGGCCAATCTAAAATGTGCAGTTTTATCACACCGCACAATGCCACAGATGTCGTCAGTTTTGAAGGAGTGTGCATTTGGCATGCTGACTGCAGTAATGTCCACAAGAGCTATTGCTTGTGAATTGAATGTTCATTTCTCTACCATAAGCAGTCTCCAAAGGTGTTTCAGAGTATTTGTCAGTACAACCAACCAGCCTCAGAACTGCAGACCACACCAGCCCAGGACCTCCACATCCAGCATCTTCACCTCCAACAATAGGTGCATAACCAAAGAATTTTTGCACAAACTGTCAAAGTCTCAGGGAAGCTCACCTGCTGCTCGTCGTCCTCATCGGGGTTTCCACCTGACTGCAGTTTGTCGTCGTAACCATCTTGAGTGGACAAATGCTCACATTCGATTTGAGTCTGGCACTGGATTGGTGTTCTCTTCACGGATGAATCCTGATTTTCACTGTATAGGGAAGAATGTAAATGGTGGTCACACCAGATACTGAATGAGAGAAAAAGGCCTTTTCTTGACCGCTGATGTTTTCATGAAGCTTTCCTCTGCTTAAAAAATGATGTGGATACATCAGTATGTAAAAGGCGTTTTAGTAGGGCAGTGCAGAAGAAAAATCTGTCCACAAAATCTACATCAAAATCAAGATTTACAACAGTCTTCAACTTGGAGCAAATTCCCCTACCCACTCTTTGCAAAGTTGATCATATTAAAAAAAAAAAATCACTCAAAATAGCGGAGCATACTCACTATTCCTGGTCCTTCTGCTTTCTTTGTCGCTCCATTGGGAGACCCAGACAATTGGGTGTATAGCTTCTGCCTCCGGAGGCCACACAAAGTATTACACTTTAAAAAGTGTAACCCCTCCCCTCTGCCTATACACCCTCCCGTGCATCACGGGCCCATCAGTTTTTTGCTTTGTGTTGAAGGAGGCACACATTCACGCAAGCTCCACATTTTAGTCAGCAGCAGCTGCTGACTTTATTGGATGGAAGAAAAGAGGGCCCCTCACAGGGCTCCCGGCATGCTCCCTTCTCACCCCACTTTGGTCGGCGGTGCTGTTAAGGTTGAGGTACCCATTGCGGGTACAAAGGCTGGAGCCACATGCCGTTATCCTTCCCCATCCCTGAGGGGCTCTGGGTGAAGTGGGATCCTAACCGGTCACCATGCACTGGGACCGGGCTCCCTCCGCAGCCCCTGGGGGAATCTGACGGACAGGAGACCGGGTATCATCAGGGACAGGCCCTGCTTCTCTGAGGTACTCTGTGTCCCCTTGGGGACGGCGCATAGAGCGCCTGTGTAACAGACGCTGCAGCGGCTGCTGTGTGTTTTGTGTCGCCGGGACTACCGCGCCGACCGCGCCTGTTCGCCGGCCGCGTTACTAACTTTAGTCCCCGGCTTCTGCAGCCTAGTACCGCATACTCCCGCCCCCGGGCCTGCCAGTCAGGGGTAAGGGCGGGACGCTAGACTGGACGTCAGCGGTGAGGGCTGGAGCATACTTAGGTATCCTCCTCCCCCCTCACTGAGCACTGCGGGGCACCAGATTCCCGCACTTTCTGAGGCACGCCCACGGCTCCCTCCTCCTCTGAGAAAGCTGGCAGCCATTGTTATCATCACTGCTGCCGGTGGAGAACTTCAGACCGAGCTCCACAGCTCTGGGAGGCCCAGGCAGGGAATCTGGTGGACACACAACCGCTGAGGGCGGTCGGTAAGCCGCACCGGTTACCAGGTGCTGGCCCCCCCCGGGTGCCGAAGTGTATATATATATCCATATATTGTATACATTTGCTCTGTTCGGCCGCATTATTTGCTTTTGGCTATATACCCTCACTGATTGCTCTAAGAGGAGACAACAGCATGTCGTCCGCAAAAAGCAAGGGTGCCAAGGCACAGGCTTATTTTGCAACCTGTACCTCTTGTGCGGCTATGTTACCTGCAGGTTCCACCTACCCTCATTGTGTGCAATGCTCGGCCCCTGTGACACTCACTCAGCCGGAGCCTCAGCCACTGGTGGGACCCTCGGCCCAGGTAGAACCACCGGCTACCTCTGTCCAGGTGGCAGGGACAGAGTTTGCAGTGTTGGCTGAGAAACTTTCTGAGTCACTTTCACAATCCATGGCTCAGTCTATGGATAGATGGTCTGCTAAGATACTAGAAGCTTTGCAGTCCAGACCGGTAACACAGGCCCCGGGCACTGTTGAATCATTGTCCCCAGGCCCCCCTCGGTCGGCGCAGCAAAGTGCTCCTGGGGTGACTCCTAGGTCCCACGGTGAGGACTCCGACACGGACCGCAGTCCCAGACCGGCTAAGCGGGCTCGCTGGGAGCTTCCCTCGACTTCATCACACGGCTCAGGGTCTCAGCATGAGGACTCTCTGGAGGATGAAGCGGAGGTGGCAGATCAGGGCTCTGATCCTGACGCTGCTCTCAATCTTGATACACCTGAAGGGGACGCCATAGTAAATGACCTTATAGCGTCCATCAACCAGGTGCTAGAACTTTCTCCTCCAACTCCACCGATTGAGGAGTCAGCTTCTCAGCAGGAGAAATTCCAATTTAGGTTTCCCAAACGTACTCGGAGTGCGTTTTTCGATCACTCCAACTTCAGAGATACAGTCCAGAAACACCGAGCATTTCCGGACAAACGCTTTACTAAGCGCCTTAATGACACACGTTACCCCTTCCCCACTGACGTAGTTAAGGGTTGGGCTCAGTGTCCCAAGGTGGATCCTCCAGTCTCTAGACTGGCGGCTAGATCCATAGTAGCAGTGGCAGATGGTTCATCGCTCAAAGATGCCACTGACAGGCAAATAGAGCTCCTGATGAAATCCATCTATGAAGCCATAGGCGCGTCTTTTGCTCCGGCATTCGCAGCCGTATGGGCACTCCAAGCTATCTCAGCTTGTCTGTCTGAGATTAATGCAGTCACACGTGCCTCTACTCCGCAGGTTGGGTCTTTAACCTCTCAGGCGTCGGCTTTTTCGTCCTACGCCATGAACGCCGTCCTGGACTCTGCGAGCCGTACAGCGGTAGCATCCGCCAATTCAGTGGCAGTTCGCAGGGCCATGTGGCTACGCGAATGGAAGGCAGACTCTGCTTCCAAGAAGTTCTTAACCGGTTTGCCATTTTCTGGCGACCGTCTGTTTGGCGAACAATTGGATGAAATTATTAAACAATCCAAGGTAAAGGACTCGTCCTTACCCCAGTCCAAACCAAACAGACCTCAGCAACGGAAGATACAACCGAGGTTTCGGTCCTTTCGGCCCTCAGCCAGGTCTCAATTCTCCACGTCCAACAGGCCACAGAAGGGCCAGAGGAACTCTGCTTCATGGAGGTCTAAGTCACGTCCTAAAAAGACCGCCGGAGGAACCGCCCCCAAGGCGGCCTCATCATGACTTTCGGCCTCCCCAAACCGCATCCTCGGTCGGTGGCAGGCTCTCCCGCTTTTGCGACGCCTGGTTGCCACATGTCCAAGACTGATGGGTGAGAGACATTCTGTCTCACGGTTACAGGATAGAGCTCAGCTCTCGTCCTCCGACTCGTTTCTTCAGAACATCTCCGCCCCCAGAGCGAGCCGATGCTCTTTTTCAGGCAGTGAACACTCTGAAGGCAGAAGGGGTGGTGATCCCTGTTCCCCTTCAAGAATGTGGTCGCGGTTTTTACTCCAACTTGTTTGTGGTGCCAAAAAAGGACGGATCATTCCGTCCCGTTCTGGACCTCAAATTGCTCAACAGACACGTGAAAACCAGACGGTTCCGGATGGAATCTCTCCGCTCCGTCATCGCCTCGATGTCCCAAGGAGACTTCCTAGCATCAATCAACATCAGGGATGCTTATCTCCATGTGCCGATTGCACCAGAGCATCAACGCTTCCTGCGTTTCGCCATCGGAGACGAACACCTTCAGTTCGTGGCACTGCCTTTCGGCCTGGCGACAGCCCCACGGGTCTTCACCAAGGACATGGCAGCAGTGGTGGCAGTCCTACACTCTCAGTGACACTCGGTGATCCCTTACTTAGACGATCTTCTAGTCAAGGCACCCTCCCGGGTGGCATGCCAACACAGCCTGAACATTGCTCTGGAGACTCTCCAGAGGTTCGGGTGGATCATCAATTTCCCAAAGTCAAAATTGACACCGACCCAATCGCTAACTTACCTCGGGATGGAGTTTCATACTCTCTCAGCGATAGTGAAGCTCCCGCTGGACAAACAGCGTTCACTACAGACAGGGGTGCAATCTCTCCTTATAGCCCAGTCACACCCCTTGAGGCGGCTCATGCACTTCCTAGGGAAGATGGTGGCAGCAATGGAGGCAGTTCCTTTTGCGCAGTTTCATCTGCGTCCACTCCAATGGGACATTCTCCGCAAATGGGACAGGAGGTCGACGTCCCTCGACAGGAACGTCTCCCTTTCTCGGGCAGCCAAAGCCTCTCTTCAGTGGTGGCTTCTTCCCACTTCTCTGTCGAAAGGAAAATCCTTCCTGCCCCCATCCTGGGCTGTGGTCACGACGGACGCGAGTATGTCAGGGTGGGGATCGGTCTTCCTCCACCACAGGGCTCAGGGTACCTGGACTCAGCCAGAGTCCTCCCTTCAGATCAATGTTCTGGAGATAAGGGCAGTGTATCTAGCCTTAAAGGCGTTCCAGCCGTGGCTGGAAGGCAGGCAGATCCGAATTCAGTCGGACAACGCCACGGAGGTGGCGTACATCAACCACCAGGGCGGCACACGCAGTCGTCAAGCCTTCCAAGAAGTTCGGCGGATTCTGCTGTGGGTGGAAGCCACAGCCTCCACCATCTCCGCAGTTCACATCCCGGGCGTAGAAAACTGGGAAGCAGACTTTCTCAGTCGCCAGGGCATGGACGCAGGGGAATGGTCTCTTCACCCGGACGTGTTTCAAGAGATCTGTTGCCGCTGGGGAACGCCGGACGTCGACCTAATGGCGTCCCGGCACAACAACAAGGTCCCGGCATTCATGGCACGGTCTCAAGATCACAGAGCTCTGGCGGCAGACGCATTAGTTCAGGATTGGTCGCAGTTTCGACTGCCTTATGTATTTCCCCCTCTGGCACTGCTGCCCAGAGTGTTACGCAAGATCAGGTCCGACTGCCGCCGCGCCATCCTCATCGCCCCAGACTGGCCGAGGAGGTCGTGGTACCCGGATCTGTGGCATCTCACGGTGGGTCAACCATGGGCACTACCAGACCGACCAGACTTGCTGTCTCAAGGGCCTTTTTTCCATCTGAATTCTGCGGCCCTCAACCTGACTGTGTGGCCATTGAGTCCTGGATCCTAGCGTCTTCAGGGTTATCTCAAGAGGTCATTGCCACTATGAGACAGGCCAGGAAACCAACGTCCGCCAAGATCTACCACAGGACGTGGAGGATCTTCTTATCCTGGTGCTCTGATCAGGGTTTTACTCCCTGGCCGTTTGCCTTGCCCACTTTTCTGTCTTTCCTTCAATCCGGAATGGACAAGGGTTTGTCTCTCGGCTCTCTCAAGGGACAGGTATCGGCGCTTTCCGTGTTTTTTCAAAAGCGTCTAGCCAGGCTTCCGCAGGTACGCACGTTCCTGCAGGGGGTTTGCCACATAGTCCCACCTTACAAGCGTCCGCTAGAACCCTGGGATCTTAACAGGGTGCTAACGGCTCTTCAGAAACCACCTTTCGAGCCGATGAGGGATGTTTCTCTTTCACGCCTTTCGCAGAAGGTGGTCTTCCTAGTGGCAGTCACATCACTTCGGAGAGTGTCTGAGCTAGCAGCGCTGTCATGCAAAGCCCCCTTCCTGGTGTTTCACCAGGATAAGGTGGTTCTGCGTCCGGTCCCGGAATTTCTCCCTAAGGTGGTATCCCCTTTTCATCTCAATCAGGATATCTCCTTACCTTCTTTTTGTCCCAATCCAGTTCACCAATGTGAAAAGGATTTGCACTTGTTAGATCTCGTGAGAGCACTCCGACTCTACATTTCTCGTACGGCGCCCCTGCGCCGTTCTGATGCGCTCTTTGTCCTTGTCGCTGGCCAGCGTAAGGGATCGCAGGCTTCCAAGTCAACCTTGACTCGGTGGATCAAGGAACCGATTCTTGAAGCCTACCGTTCTTCTGGGCTTCCGGTTCCTTCAGGGCTGAAAGCCCATTCTACCAGAGCCGTGGGTGCGTCCTGGGCATTGCGGCACCAGGCTACGGCTCAGCAGGTGTGTCAGGCGGCTACCTGGTCTAGTCTGCACACTTTCACGAAACACTATCAGGTGCATACCTATGCTTCGGCAGATGCCAGCCTAGGTAGGCGAGTCCTTCAGGCGGCGGTTGCCCACCTGTAGGAGGGGGCCGTTTTTACGGCTCTTTTTATCGAGGTATTCTTTTACCCACCCAGGGACTGCTTTTGGACGTCCCAATTGTCTGGGTCTCCCAATGGAGCGACAAAGAAGAAGGGAATTTTGTTTACTTACCGTAAATTCCTTTTCTTCTAGCTCCTATTGGGAGACCCAGCACCCGCCCCTGTTCCCTTCGGGCTGTTGTTCTTTTGTGTACACATGTTGTTCATGTTGAATTGTTCTTTGGTTCATGGTTTAGTTCTCCGAACATCCTTCGGATTGAGTTTACCTTAGACCAATTTATAAGTTTCCTCCTTCCTGCTTTGGCACCAAAACTGATGGGCCCGTGATGCACGGGAGGGTGTATAGGCAGAGGGGAGGGTTTACACTTTTTAAAGTGTAATACTTTGTGTGGCCTCCGGAGGCAGAAGCTATACACCCAATTGTCTGGGTCTCCCAATAGGAGCTAGAAGAAAAGGAATTTACGGTAAGTAAACAAAATTCCCTTCTTTGCTCTGCCTCGTCCATAGCCGGACTCCATACAGCTCGACCTCCTGTGATAGTGTTTCAGAAAGCCAGGTGGCCAGTGTGACAACCCAGATGGCTGCCATTATCGCTTCCACATGGATTTCTACTATACCGAAGATCTGACAATGAACTTGTTTAGTTCTGATAAATATAAAATTTTGGCCAAATTTTGTTGCTGAATTGATTTTTATGCATCTCAAAAAAAAGCCAACCGGCATGTCTCACATCGCTAACTTCAACAATTATTTAGGTACATTTTAGAATAGGAATAGTCTTGTTCCTGTGTTTCTGCACACAGTCGCCTCCTCACTAATGTAGGTTCCTGTATGAGAGGATAGTGTTTCCTGTCTAGGTAGATGGCTGCGTGCACATGATTGCTTCTTACTGACTTCAGACTTCAGATTTGTTGTAACTTGGCTTGTGTGAGCTGTTGACCAACTTCGCTTTATCTCCACAAAAAAAAAAAATTCTTCAAAAAAAAAATAACAAATCAAAAAAACAAAACATTGAGGCTTTGACTTAGAATGTTTTGTAAGTTGGCCACACTTCAGTCTGCAGGATTTACTGTATGGTTCGTTCTTGACTTAGTCTTGTCGAAATGCTATAGAAATGAATTCTCCTTCCAGTTTGTTTGCTTGATGTAAGGTGGGCAGGAATGAGCAAAGGAGTGTGGCCTAACATTAGTGATCTCTTACTGAGATTTTCTGCAGCCAGTTAGCCCACCGAGATGGTCACGAGAAGGAAAGAGTAGTTGAAAGATGTCCTGTAGAACTCTTTACATGTCCAATGAAACCTCTTTGTGACGATCCCCTAAAACTGCTTTTAAAAAGTGATCATCTATGGGAGAGGGTCTTCAAAAGAAAAATGATTATTATGCAAGCAATATTGTGGGACCTAAAGGGAACTTGACAGCTGAACTTACGGCCCAATCAAACACTGGCTATATGACTTCAACCATGTATGTTTAGCTCTAAAACGCTGCGGCATTTTAAAGACTAAAGGTTGCCGAGGTCTGAGCCGCATCTGAGGCTAGCTGGACAGGTGGCTGTTCGGCAGCTTCTCCTCACCCACTACCCAGAGTGACCGGACTCTCCTTGCTTGCGTCTATAGCTGTGTTCCTCAACTCCAGTCCTCAAGGCCCACCAACAGATCAGGTTTTCAGGATTTCCTTAGTATTGCACAGGTGATGGAATTATTCCCTGTGCAATACTGTGAAAATCCTGAAAACATGATCTGTTGGTGGGCCTTGAGGACTGGAGTTAAGAAACCCTGGTCTATAGGAAGAAACCTGTCAATCAAGTGCTGTGGGTTGGAAGCCAACGGAGACCTTCTTGTCCAAATAGTCTCCCATGTGACTTTTAAATTGTTTTTCTCTGAAACGCCGAAGTGTTTGAGCTTAACATGGTTGAAATTATACAGCCTGTGTTTGATATATGCTGCCTGTGGATTAAGCAGCATGTATCAGATATTAGGTTTTCTTTAAAATCTGCTGTAGATGAAAAGGGGGTCTTCTGAAGAGCTTTCATTGTAAAATTTTCATGCAATATGAGAAAAAAGAGGGTTGAAGGAAAAGAGATTAAGAAAAAAATGATTATTTTTTTTATATATTGTTTCTTAATCACTTGCCACAAGTCTGTTCATCTGCTGAGCAGTTTTCTTTTTCTGTATGTATATATTTCAGAAGAGAAATTTGCACATGCGGTTTGCTTCCTGCTGGTTGACCTCTACCTTCTAACTTACCAAACGGAGAAAGCCTTACACCTCCTGGTGGTACTGGAAAAAATGATCTTACAGGGCAACAATAATAATAAAAATGGTAAAAATAATGAGGTAAGTCATTTAGACAAGGTTCACAGCACGTTTGGGCTGAAAGTTCATGACGACGTCACAAGGCGATAAAAAGGGCCATAGAGTTCAGTAGGCCACAGCAACGGTGCACAGATTTGACTAACATCGTGCCCTATGAGGATTTTCTGGTGTTCGAGCCAGTAACCATGGTCACATGGGTTTGAGTATGTGGTGTGCAGACTCCCGGCCAGAATCCAGCTAGATGGCCGCGACCCCCCTCAATGCTAGGGTATGGAGTGAGCCTGCCACCATATCAAATACTCTCTGCCACGTTACAGCCGTTCCCGGCTCTGACACCGGAGAATCCTCACAGTGCACAGTACCTGTAATGTGAGGATTCCCAAGTTTACCAGCACTTAGTGATTGTAGACTAGAAGATTTATACAGGACACTGATCTCCTTGAGAATCTGCCTCTAGAACATATTTAAAATAGAAGGGGGCATTACTAGTGTGAGACATTTAAGGACTGACACTTTGTTATCATATAGATGTAGAAACTTTGAACTCGAGATCAATATCAATAGTTGTTTTTAGTGTAAAGAGCTTGTAAGACCTCAGAGGGTCTTGTGCCACATAGACAGCGGTGGGCACCGCATCATACCCAGCTACGCCGCTTATTACGCTACTATACTTTCTGAGGACCCTCTGCACGCACACTGATGAAGGTTTTTTAACCGAAACGTCTGTGCTTGTCCTACAAGTTCTTCACAATAAAAACCACTATTCACATTTATATTGAGTGCCAAGTTTCTACATGTACGTCAGACGGTTTTGGACCCTACTTGTGCACCACCCCAGAAGTGCCGTGTGTATCAACTCACTTTGCTGTCATAATCACACACAGTTCTACAGTGCTAATACAGTACAACAAAATAAACTGTCTTATTACAAGCAATTTGCAGTTGTCCTCACAGATCTGTCAGCTCTACTGTACTAACTCCTACACGCGCGCACACACACACACTGGCCGCCTGCGAGATAGAAGCTGAATTACTATGAAAGTACCACAGCAAATGTGTTTGTAGTTAGACAAAGTTCACTTCTGCTGATCTCACTGCAGATCTTGGGCTGACTGTCAGTCATTACATGTCTTAAACTGGTAGCGCCCCATTTAATATAGAATAAGCTCTGGTGGCAGATTCACAGCTTTTTCTGTGTCCATAGATCTAAACAGCTTATTTGCATATATGAAAAATGTTGATTTTTCTGGAATAAGACATTGGATCACAGATCTCAAGGTAGCACTTTATTCAACTTTCTATGACCTAGCTGGCCTAGGAGGGTATGTCCTACTGACCTTTTGAGCTCTTTTTATGACCATATCCATATTAGACGTCAGAACCGACCGTATAGTGTACGGCTCTATTGATTCTGACTTGAGCTACTGATTGAACCGGCGATGGAGTCACAAAGGTGTTGCCAACACCGTCATGTGAATGTACTTAAAGCGTCAGCTGCTGCACAAACCCAGAATGAAGGTGGATTGTACAAATACTTATTATTCCAGAGAATTTTCCTCTGAGAATCACAAAATATATTTTTTATATTTGCAGACAAACAATAACAGCAACAACAAGGAAGCCCTAAACACCAAGACTGAGGGAGGTGCTCAACTAGAAGCTGCAAAGTCCAAAATTCATCAGGTAAAAGCATCAGGCTCCATAAAATGTAACATTGGGAATGAAAATACATTGATACATGTCAGAATACAATATAACTTAGGGTGGTGTAATGTAAACTGCCTACTAATAACCACGGTGATGTATATTTATTGGGAATATTGAGTGCTGAGTACTTTTTTTGTGGTCTTACTGGTTTTATTTTCTATTCTTTCAGTGCAAAGTCCGGGCGTACATTCAAATGAAGTCTCTGAAAGCATGCAAAAGGGAGATAAAGTCCGTGATGAACACGTCCGGAAATGTAAGTAAATTGTATACTTCATATTTCCAACATTTCGTGTTAGAATGGCTGAAAACTGAATATGACTAGTAATAAATGGTCACAAGTTCATTTAGTTAGGGCACTGTGACATGGCCTAAAAGTGTTCGATCAGAATTTATTACTTGGTTTCTTACACAGCACTATGGCATTTCTTTTCGAGTCACAGCCAAGTGTTTTGAGAAGGACTAGAAAATATAAAGAAAGCACTTAGGGGCCAACTCAGGTCTCACTGGAGTTTAATGCACTAAGTCACTAAATTCATAAAGACAAAAAATGAAAAATAGCTCACCGTGTCTTTGGAAATTCAGGTTCCAATTGAACAACGCCAGATCCAGTGGGTGCAACCGTGAGACAATGGAAAAACAAAGGATGAATCCAGCGTAGTCCTTCACCTTCCAAAATGATAAAACTTAGCTTTTATTGTGATTTAAAGATATATACACAGAGGCAGCAATAGGCACTGCAAAAAGGTGTAGTAGGTGCAGACCTACGCGTTAAGGCCCACAGTCTGTCATAACTAGGATGATGTGCCGAAACGCGTAGGTCTGCACCTACTACAGCTTTTTGCAGTGCCTACTGCTGTCTCTGTGTATATTTTACTTAACTTTTATTGTGATTAAGATTTATTCTTTTGGAAGTCTCAGGACTATCTTATATTCATCTTATGCTTGTCCAAGTTGATAGAGGCGCACACCACTTAATGCATTTGATGCTTCTTCTTAGTGACATGCGCCTTACTAGAAGTGCTACTCCAGTCATTAGAAACGTTAGCACACTAGCTGAATTTGGCGAGGGGGCATAGCCACGCTCTAGCTTCTCCACACTTACACCCAGTTGGGCAAAGCTAATTGAAACTGGTGTGCAAACACAAAAAGTTACAACATTTTTGCGCCACTCCGTATTGTGGCATAAAAGCTTTGAGGAATTGCTCCCTTAAATTTCTTGTTGGAGCCCGCTTTCCTCAAAGAGGTTCCATAAATATTTGCATGGATACTTCTAGTCTAACAGGCTTTTTGAAAATTGAATATCCATTTCGGAGTGGTGGGTTCCCCTTTCCCAGCTCTCATGCTAATCAGCTGATTGAAAGGTCTGTGCCACACCAGCTCACCATTGTTTATCAAGCACAGCGTCATATATTTTATATTTGATTATTTTTTGTTAGATTTGGTATTAGATCTGTGTCATGCTGCCTTGAATGTGATAGTTACAGAAAACTGCAGTACCAGGCGTAGCCAATATAAACTATACAGAGCTGTGCCTTGTAAACTGGTAAGTGCTGCAGTACCAAAAGAAAGCACGGAACTGTGTCTGGTAAATGGGTAAGTACTGTAGACCCTTAGGTTAACTGATCTTTTGGGCTAACAGGATGATTAGTAAAACAGGGACTGATGGGCTGCTTCGCTTTTACATCCATTGGACGTCTTTCGGAAGTGAGAGCAAACTAGCCAATCAGTCGCCACTGAGAGACTGACTGCAGTGCACACCTGGCATACCGTTAGCATGGGAAATTCTGTGTTGAAATCCCAGGTGTGGGAATTGAGTATAATTTTTTTTATTATTATATATTCAGTACACAAAACATTGTTGGTTATAAATGACTTAGTGACTAAATGTAGAACTGGTGGAGGAAGGTTGAACTAGATGGACCTAGGTCTTTTTTCAACCTAAGTAACTATGTAACTATATTGGAAACTATAGCTTTTAAAGGAAATCTATCAGGTGGATTTTCTAGTACAATTATGTTATCTTTTAAATAGGGCTAAGGGTACCTTCACACTTAGCGATGCAGCAGCGATCCGACCAGCGATCTGACCTGGTCAGGATCGCTGCTGCATCGCTACATGGTCGCTGGTGAGCTGTCAAACAGGCAGATCTCACCAGCGACCAGTGAACAGCCCCCAGCCAGCAGCGACGTGCAAGCGACGCTGCGCTTGCACGGAGCCGGCGTCTGGAAGCTGCGGAGACTGGTAACTAAGGTAAACATCGGGTATGGTTACCCGATGTTTACATTAGTTACCAGCGCACACCGCTTAGCTGTGTGTGCAGAGAGCAGGGAGCCGCGCACACTGAGCGCTGGCTCCTTGCTCTCCTAGCTACAGTACACATCGGGTTAATTAACCCGATGTGTAATGCAGCTACATGTGCAGAGAGCCGGAGCCGGCAGCACAGGCAGCGTGAGAGCTGCAGAGGCTGGTAACTAAGGTAAATATCGGGTAACCACCTTGGTTACCCGATGTTTATCTTGGTTACAAGCTTACCTCAGCTGTCAGACGCCGGCTCCTGCTCGCTGCTCGCTTCATTTGTCGCTCTCTCGCTGTCACACACAGCGATCTGTGTGTCACAGTGGGAGAGCGCCTTTGAAGAAAACGAACCAGGGCTGTGTGTAACGAGCAGCGATCTCGCAGCAGGGGCCAGATCGCTGCTCAGTGTCACACACAGCGAGATCGCTAATGAGGTCACTGCTGCGTCACAAAAAGCGTGACTCAGCAGCGATCTCGGCAGTGAGCTCGCTGTGTGTGACGCACCCCTTAAGGAGACCTTTCAGGATCAGTAAGTTTTATTGCTCTACCTTATCCTGTTATCTTGTTGTAAGCTCCATAGAATTAAGGGTACCTTCACACTTTAGCAATGCAGCAGAGATCCGACCAGCGATCTGACCTGGTCAGGATCGCTGCTGCATCGCTACATGGTCGCTGGTGAGCTGTCAAACAGGCAGATCTCACCAGCGACCAGTGACCAGCCCCCAGCCAGCAGCGACGTGCAAGCGACGCTGCGCTTGCACGGAGCCGGCGTCCAGAAGGAGCTTACTACAAGATAACAGGAGAAGCTACAGCAATAAAAGTTACTGACTCTGAACAGTCTCCTTAAGCCCTATTTACAGATAACATTACAGATTCCCTTTCAGAAGGATATGCCCACTTGGACAAACTCTTTAACATTTCACTTATGTTTTTATTTCAGTGAGTTTGTTTACAAAGTTTCTCTTATATTTGTCTTTTTGTAGTCTGCACCCTCATTGTTCTTAAAAAGTAACTTTGAGTACCTCAGAGGCAACTATCGGAAAGCTGTGAAATTACTGAACTCTTCAAATATATCGGAACATCCAGGTTTCATGAAAACTGGTAAGGAATTTATATCTATCTTTGACCATAGTGTTTAAAGGGAATCTGTCATCAGATTTTTGACACCTAACTTGAGAGCAGCATAATGTAGGGGCAGAGATCCTGATTCTAGCGATGTCACTTACTGGACTGCTTAGTGTAATGTAAATAAAAAAAAATTAAATTATAGGTTAATCAGCAGCAGATTATCATTGCAGGACTACTTGGCCTGCTCTGGATAGTCTAGCATATTCATGAGCTCCGTATAACTGCTAGATCTGTAGCAGAGAAAACATTCTTTGTTTTTTTTCTTCAAAATGATAGCAAACAGCTCAGTAAGTGACACATCCCTGGAATCAGGGTCTCTGCCCCTACATTGTGCTACAATCAGATGGGGGAGCAAAAACCTGGTGACAGATTCCCTGTAATTGCATAAGTGAGATGTATAATAATGACTCACTTCACAGGAGTATTCCCCTCTCGTATCCTCCGTATTTGCCATATATGACTGGTGAGGTCACCTCTGAGACCCACATCTATTGTGATAATGGTGCCTAGTCATCCCAGATGTACTTTTTGTTTCCCAGACACCACAAGTAGTTACCGCTGGCTGCTAACTTTCATAGCTCATCCTTAGAACCTTGCTAAGATTCACCAGACCTGTATTACATAGTTCGTATACGGAGAGGGCCGGCTCGTGCGCTCCCTGCAAAAGGCAGGGTTGACGGCTGGCTCGCACGTCCTCCCTCCCACCCCAAAGGCAGGGGAGAGGGCCAGTTTGCGCCCCCCCCCCCAAAAGGTAGGGGAGGGGGCTGTCCCGTGTGCCCGCCCAACCCAAAGGCAGGAAATAGGGCTGGCTCACGCACTCTTTCCTCCCCCCCCTCCCCTCCCAAAAGGCTGGGAAAAGGACCAGCTCGTGCGCCCTCCCCACATCCAAAAGGGAAGGGAGAGAGGCCGGCTCGCACACCGCCCACACCAAACGGCAGGGGTGAGGGCTGGCTCGCTTGCCCCCCACACCAAAAGGCTGGGGAGGGGACCTGCTTGCGCACCCCCCACATCTAATAGGGAAGGGGGAGAGACCTGCTCACACACTGCCCACACCAAAAGGCAGGGGAGAGGGCTGGCTCACGCCTCCTCCCCCCCTCCCCCCCCCCCCCCCCCCCCACCGCCAATGGCTCACGTTCTCTTCCTTGGCTAATTGCCAGGCTTTCTATATCGGACAAGCCTGAGAGCCATTGTGTGTAAGAAAGTGATATATTTTCAATTTTGGAGTTCCGTTTATCTGTACATATACACGGTGAATGCCATTGTGTGATCACTGTCCTCTGTATGCCACAGCCCCTCTTTACCTTCTTTTCTGGCGCTTCTGGTGTAATGACCAATTTTACGTTTTGCACAATCTGCGAATAGCGACAAATTTGCATCTTTAATTGTGCGATACATTTCTGTACCAGTGGTTCAGGTTGGCTTCCATAATCTTGCACGCTTTACAGTTATTCCGCAGATTTACTTAAAAATTATTTACACCATAAAACCACAGAGGTGCACAAATGGTCTCGGGTACCTGCTGGGTAATACATTTAGGAACATTTCATTGATCTGGTGGCTGAATCGTGCAGTAAATACTAAAAGTCCTGATCCTGGTAGAATTGCCTAGTGAGTTGGTTGTTTTTTGCATTGCGTTACACACTTCATGATATGTGAAGCGCAGTTTATATTGTTCCTTTGTCTATAATTTGCTGACGGGTTCTCTGAAATGACATATTTAAAGAGACGGCACGTTTTTCATTTGACTTCTGCAGTTGTTTGTATTCCTTCTCTGTTAGGATCAATATTAACTCGCCGTCGGCTCACGTTATTTTATGAGAAGGTATTAGGTGAACAAGCTGCTATGTACTTTAATAGCTACATTTCCACATCATTGATTTCCATTTTCTCCTCTTACAAGAGTAATGCTCTGCAGTTGGCGCTTCCCGAAGGCGACGTTCTCATGAGCTTCTTATGTGTTTTGCATTAGAGAAGCTCTACTTTTTTCCCCAATCATAACTTCATTCTCACTATATAGTCTGGCAAACGCTGCCCTTCTCCTATACACCGTGTGCATATGTCTATGCAGGTCAGTTTTATTCTTTGGAAAAAAAACTTTAGTCCAATAAAAAGATTTATTTAATTGAAGTAAATGGTAACAGGATTACACTTTCTAGGCACTCTATACCAACAATATACATTTTTTGCATTGGAACAGATTAGACAAAAATCTGTCAATCTCATAAATTTGTCATCATATTGATATCACTGTTCTACATATTTTCAAAAGTTGTCAGGTTCAGCTATAAATGAGCCATTTCTTAATGATTTTGTCCTCCAGACTAGAGATGGGCGAAGCCGCAGATGTTCTGGTTCGGCGGGTCCAGTCAGACTTAAAACCAAATTAAAAAAATGTTCGGTTCGGGGCTGGACTTAAACATTTACCTGGACGCCGAAGCCCATATAAGACTATGGGGACCCGAACATTGAGCTGTAAACTGGTGATAGAAAGTGCTAGAGGGCCACAAAGCCGGTACAGTTATACTTATCAAGTCTCCTGTGCGGCTGTCGCACTACTTCCAGGTGCTCTCATTTATCCTCATGCATATTTACTGCTTCCCCTGCCCACCCTCTGTGACTGCGTCTGCGATTGGTTGTAAGTCAGACTGCCGGCCTCTGTTTGGTTGTGGAGTTCAATCAGATCATCCCAGGTCAGTTTACCTGTGGTCACACATGGAGGATCCCACGCTATCCCACCTGTGACTTCATCATTCACAGCTGAGGCTAAGGCTATGTGCGCACGTTGCGTAAATACATGCAGTTACGCTGCGCTTTGTAGCGCAGCGTAACTGCATGCGTCCTGCGTCCCCTGCACAATCTATGGAGATTGTGCAGGGGCCGTGCGCACGTGGCGTTTAAGAGCGCAGCGCTTCGGCTACTGCCGAAGCGCTGCGTAAAAAGAAGTGACATGTCACTTCTTTCCTGCGCTTTGCCGGCAGCTCCTGCTCTGTCTATGGCAGGAGCTGCAGGCAGAGCGCATGGAATCGGCGCTCACTACGGACATTTCTGCAGCGATCTAAAGCGCACATGTGCTCTTCAGATCGCTGCAGAAATTTCTGCAGGGCTAGTACGCAACGTGCGCACATAGCCTTAGTCAGTCTCTGCCTGAAGCCGCAGCGTGCAGTCATGTCCTGTAATGTGGCTGCTGTATGTAGCAGAGCTGGGATTGTCGTGGGTGTTTGGGGATAATAAACTGGAGAAAGAGGGTGGATTTTTTCGGTGTTTGTTTTTTCTTTTCACTTACACATTAGTAATGGAGGGATCTCATAGACCCCCTCCCCATTTCTAATCTAGGACTTAGTGGCGGCTGTCACCTGTCATTAACCCCTTATGTTAGCCTGATTGCCACCGCAGCAGGGCAATTGGGATGAGCCGGGTCGAGTGCCGGAATTGTCACATCTAATGGATGCGACAATTCAGGGCAGCAGCAGGCTGCTATTTTTAGGCTGTGGACCCAATAGCCATGGGTCTCCCCAGCCTGAGAATACCAGACCGCAGCTTTCGGCTTTATCGTGGCTGGGTATCACGATTGGTGGGAGCGCACGCTGGTTTTTTTTTTTTAAATTAATTTTTAAAAAAGCAGCCTTGTGCCCCTCTTATTTTGATAAACAATCGAGATACTGCACACAGCTGTGGTCTGTAGCCACATGTGTTATCTTTGCTGGATATCACAATGTGATGGGGACACTACTTAAATTTATTTTATTTTCTTTTTCGCTCCTAATTGGGAGACCCAGACAGTGGGTGTATAGCTACTGCCCTCTGGAGGCCGCACAAAGAACTACACTTAAAAGTGTAAGGCCCCTCCCCTTCTGGCTATACACCCTCCCGTAGGAGTACAGATTCCTCAGTTTTAGCTTTGTGCGCAAGGAGGTCAGACACGCACGCATAGCTCCATTGTTTTTAGTCAGCAGCAGCTGCTGACTATGTCGGATGGAAGAAAAGAGGGCCCATAAACAGGGCTCCCAGCATGCTCCCTTCTCACCCCACTGTATGTCGGAGGTGTTTGTAAGGTTGAGGTACCCATTGCGGGTACGGCGGCAGGAGCCCACATGCTGATTCCTTCCCCATCCCTTTTTACAGGGCTCTGGGTGAAGTGGGATTTACTGGTCTCCAGGCACTGAGACCGGGCTCCATCTACAGCCCCTGGAGAAGATGCTGGATGGAGCGGAGTACATCAGGGACATGGCCCTGCTTCCTCAAGGTACTCTGTGTCCCCGTGCATTTGGCGCTCACACCGCAGCATGCTGGGTGTTGTAGTGCGCCGGGGGACATCAGCGCTACGGCGCTTGTGCCATGGCCTCATTCAGCTTAGCTGAAGCAGGCACACTTCCAGGAATCGGTCGCGCCGGCCGCTGGGACTGCGGCGCGGCTGGCACTTGTGGTGCGCCGGGGACTTCAGCGCGGCCCGCGCTTTTACGGCGGCCGCGCTGATAACTTGAGTCCCCGGCTTTTGCGGCCTGCTTCCGTTCGTTCCCGCCCCCGGACCTGCCAGTCAGGAGAGGGGCGGGACGCTGGCCACGTCTAGGAATGGGTCATGCCGGCCGCTGGGACTGCGGCGCGGCTGGCACTTGTGGTGCGCCGGGGACTTCAGCGCGGCCCGCGCTTTTACGGCGGCCGCGCTGATAACTCGAGTCCCCGGCTTTTGCGGCCTGCTTCCGTTCGTTCCCGCCCCCAGACCTGCCAGTCAGGAAAGGGGCGGGACGCTGGCCAGTGCATCAGCGCTGAGGGCTGGAGTCGTTTTTACATACTCCAGCCCTCACAATCGGCACAGAGGGGACACTGTTTCCCGCACTTTTGTTTGGGAACTCCCACGGACCGCCCCTCTCCACAGACGCCGGCAGCCATTCCTGCTGACACGCTGAGCTGCAGAGGGGAGCCGGGGAGACCCAGACAAGGAATCTGCAGCCTCTTACCCGCTATTCAGCGGGCGGTAAGCAGCCCTCAGGGCTCACCCCCTCTTGTGCCAGTAGTATTCTTAGTATTTTGTTGCTACAAATACTTTGTATTACATAGCGCTGGTCGCCCTTTGGCTATAGACTCTCTCACATTCAGAGAGCCAGCAGCATGTCGTCCGCAAAACGCAAGGGTGCCAAAGCACAGACATTATATGCTTCCTGCACCGCATGTGGGACTTTTCTACCGGCAGGCTCCACGGACCCCCATTGTGTGCAGTGCTCGGCCCCTGCGGCGCTTGCACAGTCGGGACCTCTGCTGGACGTGACCCAGGGTGTACCACCTGAGAATGCTGTCCAGGTGACAGGAACTGAGTTTGCAGCTTTTGCTGACAGAATGTCTCTCACTATGTCACAAATTCTTGACACATTGCGAGCTAGGCCTGTACTTCAGGCCACGGACACTGTGCAATCATTGCCCCCTGGTCCCCCTCAGCTCCAAGCTCCGGGACGGGCATATACACCTCAGGGTGAAGACTCTGACTCGGACGATGGCCCCGGGCAGCCTAAGCGGGCTCGCTATGACGGGCCTTCACATTCATCTCAATGGTCAGGATCCCAGCGAGATGAATCTATGGGTGATGAGGCGGACGTAACTGATCAGGATTCTGATCCTGGGACCGCTCTCAATCTAGATACACCAGATGGTGACGCCATAGTTAATGATCTTATATTTAACATCAATAAGATGTTAAATATTTCCCCACCAGCTCCTCTTGTGGAGGAGTCAGCTTCGCAGCACGAGAGAATCCATTTCAGATACCCTAAGCGTACTTTAAGCACTTTTCTGGACCACGCTGACTTTAGAGACGCAATCCAGAAACCCCACGCTTATCCTGAAAGGCGTTTTCCTAAACGGCTTAAAGATACACGCTACCCTTTTCCCCCTGAGGTGGTCAAGGGTTGGACCCAGTGTCCAAAAGTGGATCCTCCAATTTCCAGGCTTGCAGCTAGATCCTTGGTTGCAGTTGAAGATGGAGCGGCACTTAAAGATGCCACTGACAGGCAGATGGAGCTCTGGCTGAAATCCATCTATGAAGCGATTGGAGCGTCTTTAGCGCCTTCTTTTGCAGCCGTATGGGCACTCCAAGCTATCTCAGCCGGGCTGGCGCGAGTTGACTCCGTCACACGTGCATTTGCCCCGCAGGTAGCACCTTTGACCTCGCAAATGGCGGCATTCGCGTCGTACGCGATTAATGCTGTTCTTGACGCTACAAGCCGCACGGCAGTGGCGTCAGCCAACTCCGTTGTTTTGCGTAGGGCCCTGTGGTTGAGACATTGGAAAGCAGATTCTCATTCCAAGAAGTGCTTAACCAATTTGCCTTTTTCTCGTGACCGATTGTTTGGAGAGCGTTTGGATGAAATCATCAAACACTCCAAGGGTAAGGACTCATCCTTACCGCAACACAGACAAAACAGACCCCAACAGAGGAAGGGTCAGTCTGGTTATCGGTCCTTTCGAGGACCGGGCAGGTCCCAATTCGCCTCGTCTAAAAAGACTCAAAAAGACCAGAGACGCTCAGATTCTTGGAGGTCTCAGTCACGCCCAAAAAGGGCAGCCGGAGGAACCGTTGCCAAGACGGCGTCCTCCTGACTTGCGGTCTCCGATTCCCACACCCGCGGTCGGTGGGAGGCTTTCCCACTTTGGCGACATCTGGCTGTCACACGTCAAAGACCGTTGGGTGAGGGATATTCTGTCTCACGGGTACAGGATAGAGTTCAGTTCTCGTCCGCCAACTCGTTTCTTCAGAACTTCTCCCCCACCAGACCGAGCCGATGCTCTGTTGCAGGCGGTGGCCGCTCTAAAAGCGGAAGGAGTGGTGACCTCCGTCCCTCTCCAGGAACAAGGTCACGGTTTTTACTCCAATCTGTTTGTGGTCCCAAAAAAGGACGGATCGTATCGGCCCGTCCTGGATCTAAAGTTGCTCAACAGACACGTAAAAGTCAGGAGGTTCCGGATGGAATCCCTACGCTCCGTCATAGCCTCAATGTCTCAAGGAGATTTTCTAGCATCAATAGATATCAAAGATGCGTATCTCCACGTGCCGATCGCACCAGAGCATCAGCGTTTCCTACGCTTCGTCATACACGACGAACACCTGCAGTTCGTAGCGTTACCTTTCGGTCTGGCAACAGCCCCCCGGGTCTTCACCAAGGTCATGGCAGCAGTAGTAGCTGTTCTGCACTCGCAGGGTCACTCGGTCATCCCGTATCTAGACGACCTGCTTATAAAGGCACCCTCTCAAGAGGCATGCCAACACAGTCTGAAGGTGGCACTAGACACTCTCCAGAGTTTCGGGTGGATTATCAACTTTCCAAAGTCTCATCTAACCCCGACCCAATCTCTGACTTATCTTGGCATGGAGTTTCATACTCTCTCAGCGATAGTGAAGCTTCCACTGGACAAGCAGTGCTCGCTACGGACTGGAGTGCAATCTCTCCTTCAGAGCCAGTCGCACTCACTGAGGCGCCTCATGCATTTCCTAGGAAAGATGGTAGCAGCAATGGAGGCAGTCCCGTTCGCGCAGTTTCATCTGCGCCCTCTACAATGGGACATTCTACGCCAATGGGACGGGAAATCGACGTCCCTCGACAGGACTGTCTCCCTCTCTGACTGCCAAGGACTCTCTGCGTTGGTGGCTTCTCCCCACCTCATTGTCACAGGGAAAGTCGTTCCTTCCCCCGTCCTGGGCAGTGGTCACGACGGATGCGAGCCTATCAGGGTGGGGAGCGGTGTATCTCCACCACAGGGCTCAGGGGATGTGGACTCTGGAAGAGTCCACCCTGCAGATCAATGTTCTGGAAATCAGAGCAATCTATCTTGCCCTGCGAGCCTTCCAACAATGGCTGGAAGGCAAGCAGATTCGGATTCAGTCGGACAATTCCACGGCGGTGGCGTACATCAACCACCAAGGGGGAACACGCAGTCGCCAAGCTTTTCAGGAAGTCCAACGGATTTTGACGTGGGTGGAAAGCAGAGCGTCCACCATATCCGCAGTTCACATCCCAGGCGTGGAAAACTGGGAAGCAGACTTTCTCAGTCGCCAGGGCATGGACGCAGGAGAATGGTCCCTTCACCCGGACGTGTTTCAGCAGATCTGTTGCCGCTGGGGGACGCCGGACGTCGATCTGATGGCGTCACGACACAACAACAAGGTCCCAGTTTTCATGGCACGGTCTCACGATCACCGAGCACTGGCGGCAGACGCCTTGGTTCAGGATTGGTCGCAATTCCGACTCCCCTATGTGTTCCCACCTCTAGCATTGTTACCCAGAGTTCTCCGGAAAATCAGGTCCGACTGCCATCGAGCCATACTCGTCGCTCCAGATTGGCCAAGAAGGTCGTGGTACCCGGATCTGTGGCATCTCACGGTAGGCCAACCGTGGACACTACCAGACCGTCCAGATTTGCTGTCTCAAGGGCCGTTTTTCCATCTGAATTCTGCGGCCCTGAACCTGACTGTGTGGCCATTGAGTCCTGGATCCTAGCGGCCTCAGGTTTATCTCATGAAGTTGTTGCCACAATGAGACAGGCTAGAAAACCATCCTCAGCTAAGATCTATCACAGGACGTGGAAGATATTCTTAGCGTGGTGCGTGGCTCAAGGGTTTTCTCCCTGGCCATTTGCATTGCCAATTTTTCTTTCCTTCCTGCAGTCTGGGTTGGAAAAAGGTTTGTCGCTTAGCTCTCTTAAGGGTCAAGTCTCCGCGCTATCCGTATTCTTTCAGAAGCGCTTGGCACAGCTTTCTAAAGTACGCACGTTTCTCCAAGGAGTTTGTCATATCGTTCCTCCTTACAGACGGCCATTGGAACCCTGGGATCTGAACAAGGTTCTCATTGCTCTCCAGAAGCCGCCTTTCGAGCCTTTGAAAGAGGTTCCCCTTTCTCGGCTTTCACAAAAGGTAGTTTTTCTTGTGGCGGTCACGTCTCTTCGAAGAGTGTCCGAGCTAGCGGCGTTATCTTGCAAATCTCCCTTCCTGGTGTTTCACCAAGACAAGGTAGTACTGCGTCCAATTCCAGAGTTTTCTCCCAAGGTGGTTTCTTCCTTTCATCTCAATCAGGATATCACTTTACCATCTTTGTGTCCGCATCCAGTTCACCAATTTGAAAAGGGTTTACATCTGTTGGACCTGGTGAGAGCACTCAGGATTTACATTTCTCGCACGGCGGCTCTACGCCGTTCTGATGCGCTCTTTGTCCTAGTCGCTGGTCAGCATAAGGGATCGCAAGCTTCCAAATCCACCCTGGCGCGGTGGATCAAGGAACCAATTCTTCACACATACCGTTCTGCTGGGCTTCCGATTCCATCTGGACTGAAGGCCCATTCTACCAGAGCCGTGGGTGCGTCCTGGGCATTGCGGCATCAGGCTACGGCTCAGCAAGTGTGCCAGGCGGCTACCTGGTCGAGTCTGCACACGTTTACCAAACACTATCAAGTGCATACCTACGCTTCGGCAGATGCCAGCCTAGGTAGACAGGTCCTTCAGGCGGCGGTGGCCCACCTGTAGGAAGAGGCTGTCTGACAGCCCGTTCATGTGGTATCTTTTTACCCACCCAGGGACTGCTTTTGGACGTCCCACTGTCTGGGTCTCCCAATTAGGAGCGAAAAAGAAGAAGGGAATTTTGTTTACTTACCGTAAATTCCTTTTCTTCTAGCTCCAATTGGGAGACCCAGCACCCGCCCTATTTGTTCTTAGGGTTTCGTTTTTCGGGTGCACATGTTGTTCATGTTGTTTCTTAAGTT
Organism: Anomaloglossus baeobatrachus; assembly: GCF_048569485.1. NCBI lineage: Eukaryota > Metazoa > Chordata > Amphibia > Anura > Aromobatidae > Anomaloglossus > Anomaloglossus baeobatrachus. The sequence goes on along the minus strand of NC_134358.1, from coordinate 441,022,718 downwards.
CTCCGATCATGTTATCGGATTGAATTTGTTTTTGAAACTGTTATTGGCTTTCCTCCTTCTTGCTTTGGTACTAAAACTGAGGAATCTGTACTCCTACGGGAGGGTGTATAGCCAGAAGGGGAGGGGCCTTACACTTTTAAGTGTAGTTCTTTGTGCGGCCTCCAGAGGGCAGTAGCTATACACCCACTGTCTGGGTCTCCCAATTGGAGCTAGAAGAAAAGGAATTTACGGTAAGTAAACAAAATTCCCTTCTTTACACCCCCTATAGGGGCCTAGACAGCGTGTGATTCAAACCAATCACAGACGTTGACGCACAGGGTGGGGGCGCGGTCTGACTGCAACCAATCACACGCCGGGAATGACAGTGGGCGGAGAAAGCAGTGAATATGTATTAGTCCTAATAAGCGAACTTGGAAGCAGTTTTACAGGCGTGCGGAAGACTGTAAATTTAACTGTCCTGCTCTAATCCCCTTACCCTTTCTACCACCATTTTACAGCACTGTATTCAGGTCTCCATAGACTTTTATATAGGGTTCTGTCTCCAGGCAGCTGTTCGGGTTCACGTACGGTCCTGAACCAGATTTTTTTTTTTTTTTTTTTTTTCAGTCCAGCAAGATTTGAACATCTGCGGGTTCTCCCATCTCTAGTCATAAGTAATTACAACCTCCTTTGGAGCTTAAATTGGATCCAGTCAGTAAATTTAAGCATTCTAATAATTTTCAGCACCACTTTTCATCACTAGTTTGGCTGTAGAACAGTGTTATTGCTGTGGATTCCACACTGAAAAGCTGCATATTGGCTGCATTGAATTACAGTAGGGTCACAGCAAATGACATTGGATAAATTACATTTTTGTGTTTTAAATGTACTTTTTTTTTTTCTATTTTGACAATTTTTTTTGAATATCACAATGGATAGTAAAATCTAAAAATTAGAGGTCTTGCAATTTTCTCTCTGGCCACTGGGGCTTTTCTAAACTGTAACTTCCCTTTGTTTCAAGAAAATGCACATGTACATTAGGAGCAATAGACTGACAGGCTATATCTTCACATGCAGCATTTTTCTGCAACCAAAACCTGCTCTCTTGGTAGCAAAAGCACTACTTACAAAATGTGCATTTTGCAGTGATTTCACGGAATTTTTTGTGAAGTTTTTTTGGATGTGGATTACTTGTGTGGTTGGTCTGTAGTTAGAGTTGAGTGAGTACCTAACTCTTCGTACTCGCTACACTCATAAGTACTGTCTAATATGTCTAATAATGTCTATATGCAATGTAAGTTAATGGGGAAAACTCACAATGTAACGAGTAACCCGAATGCCGTACTATTCGTGCAAATAGTGAATAGTGCGGCATTCAGGTTACTTGTTACTTTGCGAGTTTTTCCTCATTCACTTGCATTCCACACGCTATTTGAAATGAATACATAAGTATTAGACAGTACTCGTTATGAGTATAGCGAGTACGAATAGTTAGGTACTCGCTCATCTCTTACTATAGTACATGTTTAATATAATTAGTTTTATTCACCAAAAACGACGCAAAGATGTTTTAACTTTCCGTTAATAATTTCTAATGTGGGTAATCTACAAAAGCCATGACTTTTTTTTTGCCTATGGCAATACTATAGCTATACTTGTTAGGTGTATTGTTAATGTGCAGGTAAGTAGCCTGCAAATCCTGGGGCAGTGGCTGCAGGGAGAAAATGATAAATGTACTAATATATATATATATATGTGTTCGTTCTATGGGTTGTGGTAAAGTTTTATAGCTTGGGTCATTCCGGATGCAAAATTCCACAACGTGTACTTATTTTTGTTTACATAAAATAGCATTTTAGTGTCAACTTTTTTTGATTGATTGTCCAATAATGTTGAGTAATAATAAATAAAAGCCAAATCTTCTTTCTTGTCCTCGCTCCCTCTCTGCCACAATACGTTTCATGCCCCTGGTGTTGGGAATTCTGGTGACAACCTGTCATAACTTCTTTTCATTTGCCCTGCCTCCTTGTAGAAGTCGTGATAACCCTTTTTCTAAATGTAGGATATATATCCATCGGTGGGGATGATAGGTTTTTTATTTCTCTCAGAAAAGAACCTTGTACCCCCTGAAATCCCTGTCTGCCATTGATAGTGGATTCCCGAGTGACGGAGGCCTTTCTGCAGGCGTCTCCATGTTCTTTCCTGGGATGTGATTCCTGTGTACTGATTCATGTCTCTTCTGTGTCGTCATTGCTCATCTTTCGTGTTTCTGATTTTAGGTGAATGTGTTCGCTGTATGTTTTGGAACAATCTCGGGTGCATCCATTTTGCTATGGGAAAACACAATCTAGGACTTTTCTACTTCAAAAAGGCTATCCAGGAAAACGATAATGCTTGTGCCCAGCTATCCACCGCAGACCAAGGTGACGGCATGCCTATGTTCTTCATGTAATCTTATTCTCTGCTATGAGGCTTTGTCTGGGACACAGGGTGGTTCATACAATTGTCTATTGAGATTTATAACAAGCAATTAAAAGAATCAATATATAATTACTGCATCATGGGAAACTAGGTAATTAGAAGTATGGATTGGACGCGGAGATGACTTTCATGAATATTGTGCCTCCACATGGTAATGGTAATGGTGTGACAGACCATACTATGTACTAACCTAAAAACCGTGTGATGGAAGCCACATGATGAGAAGCCGGTTGGGAAGAAATATCCAGGTGGCAAATTTCCTTCTGTACTTTTTTTGTCATTTAATTTTTTTTCCATAGAGGACCTATTGGCTCGTGTGTATGTTTTATTAAAACACATATTCTTCATGAAATGCCCATTCAACGGCAGCCCTTCCCTCGGACTCGGTTTTGTTCTATCTCAATAATTCCTCCTATAAATGTTTAACCCTCTAATGACATACGGCGTTATATTTATAGTGCCTGGTCATGTGCTGTAACCCGACGGCATTGTATATTTACTGTGCACAGGTAAAGCACGTTCTTCCTATGTAGTCCTGAATGTGCAGTGAATAGCAGCATCGGCACAAACACTTGTCTTCAGTGCTTCTTTATAATACAAATATTCCCAAGTATATGTCACTCTTCAGCATCCAACACACAAATAGAAAATCCAGCACCGTTATGTGCACAGCATTGGCACGCGCGCAGTTTATTTTACATCTGCACAAGCGCCCCTGTCGCTCATAGCCTTCTACACAGTGTCTTTAATAGAATGGCACTGAGATTGCGGTATGCGCATGTGCGTACTCTGGAGCCATTTCAATTAAGACATGACCACTGTGGTAATGCGCACGCTCCACCAGCAGCAGCAATGGTGGCGAGATATTTAAGTAAAGAAAATGGGGCATGCCATAGAGGACAGAGGAGGAGAATTTAACAGTCAGGACTCAACCCACAAAATCGCAGATGCACCTGTCAAACAAAGGGGCAGTGCATTTCTGGATATCACAAGCATGCCATCTTTCAACAATACGTTTACTGGATTTAGCATCCTAGTGCCAGTATGACACTGCCTTTTACTTTATATAGCAATATCCTGGTTGTCGGTTCCCAGTAAGTTTGTGTCAGCACCATGCATGCCATGAGCAGCGCTTGCGTGCATTCATCTTTCTGCTGTCTTCAGTAAAGTGGCAGTGCATGCACAGATTGACCTCTGGTATCTTCAGCAAAATGGAGCCGGGGGCAGCAAACACGCACATTGGGATCTCGGCTAGTCATTGAGCCGAGGTCTGAGCATGTGCTTCCACTGCTGCCATTGTACTGAATACCACCAGGAGATGAATAGGCGCAAGTGCAGCGGTAACCTAAACTGTAAAAAAGGAGGCACATACAAACACGGAGGGGCCTCTGCAGAGCCAAAGACGCTGACAACCATTAGATGGCAAACTGTTGTTTCTTCGGCGCTCCATTGGGAGACCCAGACGATTGGGTGTATAGCTACTGCCTCCGGAGGCCACACAAAGTATTACACTAAAAAGTGTAAGGCCCCTCCCCTTCTGCCTATACACCCCCCGTGGGATCACGGGCTGCTTCAGTTTTATGCTTTGTGCGAAGGAGGTCAGACATCCACGCATAGCTCCACTGTTTTAGTCAGCAGCAGCTGCTGACTATGTCGGATGGAAGAAAAGAGGGCCCATACTAGGGCCCCCAGCATGCTCCCTTCTCACCCCACTTTTGTCGGCGGTGTTTGTTAAGGTTGAGGTACCCATTGCGGGTACGGAGGCTGGAGCCCACATGCTGTTTTCCTTCCCCATCCCCCTGAAGGGCTCTGGTGAAGTGGGATCTTACCGGCCTCCAGGCTCTGAGGCCGGGCTCCATCCACAGACCCGGAGATCCTGCTGGAATGGAGCGGAGTATCGTCAGGGACAGGCCCTGCAACGTTAAGGTACTCTGTGTCCCCGTACAGTCTATGCACAGACACTCTCCAGCGTTGCTGGGTGTGTTAGTGCGCCGGGGACAGTAGCGCTGCGCGCTTGGGCTTTACTCACTGCAGCTTAGCTGAGTGAGTTTATGTGTCGGGAACTACCGCGCCAGCCGCTGCTGGAGCTGCGGCGCGGCTGAGACTTGTGGTGCGCCGGGGACTTTCGCGCTGCCGCGCTTTTACGACGGCAGCGCTTATAAATCTAGTCCCCGGCTTTTGCGGCCTAGTTACGTTTCGTTCCCGCCCCCAACCCTGCCAGTCAGGGAAGGGGCGAGACGCTGTACAATGATCAGCGCCGAGGGCTGGAGTCTTATTTACATACTCCAGCCCTCTCACTGGGCACAGGGGGACGCCAGTTTCCCGCTCTTGTCTGGGGCACGCCCACGGCCCGCCCCTCTTCACAGGACGCCGGCAGCCATTCCTGCAGGCAATCTAAGCTGGAGAACGGACACAGGCCCAGCAAAGGGATTCTGGCGACCACTTACCCGCTTATGCGGGCGGTAAGCAGCACCTTGGTGCTGACCCCACTATTGCCACAGTGTTTTTTTTGTGTACTTTATCCTTGTACTTATATTTGCAAGACCATACACAGACACACGCCAGCATTGCTGGGCGTGTTAGTGCGCCGAGGACAACAGCGCTGCGCGCTTGGACTATACTCACTGCAGCTTAGCTGAGTGAGTTTATCTGTGGGAAACTGCCGCGCTGGAGGCTGCGGCGCGGCTGAGACTTGTGGCTGTACGGTCGCTTCTTGGCGATATACCCCTAGATAGCTCTGAGGAGACAACAGCATGTCGTCAGCATAGAGCAAGGGGGCCAAGGCACAGGCTTTCTATGCTGTCTGTACCGCACGTGAGGCTGTTTTACCGACAGGTTCCACTAACCCCTAATGGGTAGAGTCTCTGCTAGTGGTGGCCCAGAGAGGGCCACCTGTGAAACTGTCCAGAGGACAGAGTTTGCAGTTTTTTTGCTGATAAAATGTCTTGGACTATGAACAAAATTCTAGCAACTTTGCAGTCCAGGGCGGTGACTCAGACCAAGGGCATTGTTGAATCAAGGCTCCCCGGTCTCCCTCAGTTGGAACTAATCCGTGCTCCAAGGGGGTCCCATACATCCCAGACTGAAGGCTCTGACACGGACGACAGTCCCAGACAGCCTAAGCGAGCTCGCTGGGAGAGACCCTCGACTTCACACACGGGTCAGGGTCTCAGCGAGAGGATTCTCTGTATGATGAGGTAGCTGGTCAGGTTTCTGATCCTGAGACCGCTTTCATTCTGGATGCTCCTAATGGGACGCCATGGTGAATGATCTCATAGCGCCCATCAATACACTGGTGAATATTTCTCCCTCAGCCCCTCCAGTGGAGGAGGCAGCTTCAGCAGGAGAAATTCCATTTCAGGTATCCGAAGCGTAAATTCAGTACTTTTTGGGCCTCTCTGACTCAGAGGAGCAGTCCAGAAACACTACGCCATCCAGACAAGCTTTTCCCCGCCGCGCCATCCTCCATAGTTGCAGTGGAAGATGGGACTTCACTTAAAGATGCCATTGACAGACAGATGGACCTCTGGTTGAAATCTGTCTGTGAAGCTATCGGCGTGTCGTTTGCTCCGGCATTCGCAGCCGTATGGGCACTCCAAGCTATTTCAGCTGGTCTTGCGCAGATAGACACTGTCACACGTGCATCTGTGCCGCAGGTGGCGTCCTTAACCTCGCATGCATTGCGACTTACGCTATTCATGCTGTCCTGGACTCTACGAGCCGTACGCCGGTGGCATACGCCAACTCCGTGGTTTTGCGCAGACCCTTGGGGTTAAGGGAATGGAAGGCAGCTCCTGCTTCCAAAAAGGGCTTAACCAGTTTGCCATTATCTGGTGACAGACTGTTGGCTGAGCGATTGGTTGAAATCATTAAACAGGCCAAGGGTAAGGATTCTTCCTTACACCAGCCCAGATCAAACAAAACCCAAGGAAGGACAGTCGACGTTTCGGTCCTTTCCAGGCTCGGGCTGGTCCCAATTTTCCTAGTCCAAAAGGACTCAAAAAGGCTCAGAGGGGCTCAGACTCCTGGCGGGCTCAATCACGCCCAAAGAAGGCAGCCGGAGGAACCGCTACCAAGGCGGTTTCCTCATGACTTTCAGCCCTCTCTCTCCGCATCCGCGGTCGGTGGCAGACTCTCCCGCTTTGGCGGCATTTAGCTGCCACAGGTCAAAGACCGGTGGGTGAGAGACATTTTGTCTCACGTGTACAGGATAGAGTTTTGTTCTCGTCCTCCGGCTCGATTCTTCAGAACTTCCCCACCTCTCGACCGAGCCGATGCTCTTCTGCAGGCAGAAGGAGTGATAATCCCTGTTCCTCTTCAGGAACAAGGTCACGGTTTTTACTCCAATCTGGTTGTGGTGCCAAAAAAGGACGGCTCTTCCGTTCCGTTCTAGACCTAAAACTGCTCAAAAAGCAGTGTAAACCAGGCGGTTCCGGATGGAATCCCTCCGCTCCGTCATTGCCTCAAGGTCTCAAGGAGATTTCCTAGCATCAAGAGACATCAGGATGCTTATCTCCACGTGCCGATTGCTCCAGAGCACCAGCGTTTGCTGCGTTTCGTTATAGAAAACGAGCATTTTCAGTTCGTAGACCTGCCCTTAGGTCTGGCGACAGCCCCACGGGTTTTCACCAAGGTCACGGCAGCAGTGGTAGCAGTCCTGCACTCTCAGGGTCACTCTGTGATCCCTTACTTGGACGATCTACTTGTCAACGCACCCTCTCAAGAGGCATGCCAACGCAGCCTGAACGTTGCGCTGGAGACTCTCCAGAGTTTCGGGTGGATCATCAACTTTTCAAAGTTAAATCTGACACCGACCCAATCACTGACATATCTTGGCATAGAGTTCTATACTCTCTCAGCGATAGTGAAGCTTCCGCTGGACAAACAGCGTTCACTACAGACGGGGGTGCAGGCTCTCCTTCAAGGCCAGTCACACCCCTTAAGACGCCTCATGCACTTCCTAGCGAAGATGGTAGCAGCAATGGAGGCAGTCCCTTTCGCGCAGTTTCATCTGCGTCCACTTCAATGGGACATTCTCCGCCAAAGCGATGGGAAGTCGACGTCCCTAGACAGGAACGTCTCCCTTTCTCAGACGGTCAAGGACACCTCATTGTCAAAAGGAAGGTCCTTCCTACCCCCATCCTGGACGGTGGTCACGACAGACGTGAGTCTGTCAGGGTGGAGAATAGTCTTTCTCCACCACAGGGCTCAGGGTACGTGGACTCAGCAGGAGTCCACCCTTCAGATCAATGTTCTGATCTAAGCAGTGTATCTTGCCCTGCAAGCCTTCCAGCAGTGGCTGGAATGCAAACAGATCCGAGTTCAGTCGGACAACTCCACAGCGGTAGCATACATCAACCACCAAGGCAGAATACGCAGTCGGCAAGCCTCCCAAGAAGTCCGGCGGACTCTGATGTGGGTGGAAGAGCATCCACCATATCCGCAGTTCACATCCCGGGCGTAGAAAACTGGGAAGCAGACTTCCTCAGTCGCCAGGGTATGAACGCAGGGGAATGGTCTCTGCACCCGGACGGGTTTCAGGAAATCTGGGGCCTTCGGGGGAGGCCGGACGTCGACCTAATGGCGTCTAGGCACAACACCAAGGTCACGAGTTTCATGGTGTGGTCTTACGATCAACGAGCTCTGGCGGCAGGCGCCTTAGTTCAGGATGGGTCGCAGTTCCAGCTACCCTATGTGTTTCCCCCTCTGGCACTGTTGCCCAGAGTGCTACGCAAGATCAGCTCCGATTGCCGCCGCGCCATCCTCGTCGCCCCAGACTGGCAGAGGAGGTCGTGGTACCCGGATCTGTGGCATCTCACAGTCGGCCAGCCGTGGGCACTACCAGACCGGCCAAACTTACTTTCCCAAGGGCCGTTTTCCATCTGAATCCTACGGCCCTGAACCTGACTGGGTGGCCATTGAGTCCTGGATCCTAGCGTCTTCAGGATTATCTCATGACGTCATTGCCACCATGTGACGGGCTAGGAAGCCGACGTCTGCCAAGGTCTACCACTGGACGTGGAAGATATTCTTACCTTAGGGCTCTGCTCAGGGAGTGTCTCCCTGGCCATTTGCATTGCCTACTTTTCTTTCCTTCCTGCAATCGGGTTGGGAAACAGGTTTGTTGTTCGGCTCCCTTAAAGGACAAGTTCCAGCGCTGTCTGTATTCTTTCAGAAGCGCCTAGCACGACTTCCTCAGGTACGCACGTTCCTGCAGGGGGTTTGTCACATTGTCCCTCCGTACTGAGGCCGTTAGACCCATGGGATCTGAACAGGGTACTAATTGCTCTCCAGAAGCCGCCCTTCGAGCCTCTGAGGGATGTTTCACTTTCTCGACTTTCACAGAAAGTGGCCTTTCTGGTAGCGGTCACGTCTCTTCGGAGAGTGTCCGAGCTAGCAGCGCGGTCATCCAAAGCTCCCTTCCTGGTGTTTCACCAAGACAAGGTAGTGCTGCGCCCGATTCCGGAGTTTCTCCCTAAGGTGGTATCCTCTTTTCATCACAATCAGGATATCTCCTTACCTTCCTTTTGTTCTTATCCATTTCATCGATATGAAATGGATTTGCATTGTTGGATCTGGTGAAGAGCACTCAGAATCTACATTTCCCGCACGGCGCCCCTGCGCCGATCGGATGCACTCTTTGTCCTTGTCACTGGTCAGCGCAAGGGGTCGCAGGCTGCCAAATCCACCCTGGCTCGATGGATCAAGGAACCAATCCTTGAAGCCTACCGTTCTGCTGGGCTTCCGGTTCCATCAGGGCTGAAGGCCCATTCTACCAGAGCCGTGGGTGCGTCCTGGGCATTACGGCACCAGGCTACGGCTCAGCAGGTGTGCCAGGCGGCTACCTGGGCGAGTCTGCACACCTTCACCAAGCGTTATCAGGTGCATGCCTACGCTTAGGCGGATGCCAGCCTAAGTAGAAGAGTCCTGCAGGCGGCGGTTGCCTCCATGTAGGGAAGGGCTGTTTTTACAGTCCAAACTTGAGGTATTAATTTACCCACCCAGGGACTGCTTTTGGACGTCCCAATCGTCTGGGTCTCCCAATGGAGCGCCGAAGAAGAAGGGAATTTTGTTACTTACCGTAAATTCCTTTTCTTCTAGCTCCAATTGGGAGACCCAGCACCCGCCCCTGTTCCTTCGGGATTTTTGGTTGTTCGGGTACACATGTTGTTCATGTTGAATGGTTTCAGTTCTCCGATGTTCCTTCGGACTGAATTTGTTTAACCAGTTATTGGCTTTCCTCCTTCTTGCTTTTGCACTAAAACTGAAGCAGCCCGTGATCCCACGGGGGGTGTATAGGCAGAAGGGGAGGGGCCTTACACTTTTTAGTGTAATACTTTGTGTGGCCTCCGGAGGCAGTAGCTATACACCCAATCGTCTGGGTCTCCCAATTGGAGCTAGAAGAAAAGGAATTTACGGTAAGTAACAAAATTCCCTTCTTTATTCTCAATCTAAGGGGCACTTTGCACGTTGCGACATCGCAGGTGCGATGCCGATGGGGTGAAATCGAACGTGACACACATCCGGCGTCGCTGTCGACATCGCAGTATGTGAATCCTTTTACATACGATTAACGAGCGCAAAAGCGACGTTATCGTATGATCGGTGTAGGGTCCGACATTTCCATGATTTTCAAGCAGCGACAGGTACGATGTTGTTCCTCGTTCCAGTAGGCAGCACACATCGCTGTGTGTGAAGCCGCAGGAGCGAGGAACATCTCCTTACCTGTGTCCCGGCTGCAATGAGGAAGGAAGAAGGTGGGCGGGATGTTCATCTCCGCGATAATGTTCGCTACGGCAGCAATCACAAGATATCGCTGCTGCGACGGGGGCGGGGACTATCGCGCTCGACATCGCAGCATTGGCTTGCGATGTCGTAGTGGGCAAAGTACCCCTAAGAGTGTGCAGTGAATTTACAACTCTGACATTTCAGGGATTCAGGATCCCCTTCCACTTGCCCCGCAGCCAGTTACTGTATGCATGCCAAATTTTCCTTATATACACAGTACAGAGCAGGGACACATATATAAGGTTATCGCAGCACAGGAATATTTTCTTAAACACATTCAATTGTGGAAATTTATTATTATTCCAAGATCTGTTGCTTAAAATGAACTTTATGGGAAAACCCCTTTAATTCTGATCTCCAAGTATTGCTCTTTTACAGGGAGGAAGTTCTCAGGCAGACCGATGTGCACGCTGTTGACCAACAAACGCTACGAGCTGCTGTATAACTGTGGCATTCAGCTTCTGCACATTGGCCGACCGCTGGCAGCCTTTGAATGTTTGATAGAAGCTGTTCAGGTGTATCACTCAAACCCTCGACTATGGCTGAGATTAGCGGAGTGCTGCATAGCTGCCAATAAAGGGGTAGGTACCCGAGACATTCCTTCTATATGGCCCTGTGTATGATAAGAATACCTCTCATGCTGATTCAGTGCATCTTGCCCAGTATGCACCCATTCAAGTCAATGAGTGCTTGCAAAACATCAGACTGCACTAATAACTTCCAAGCGCAGACCGATATGCGCAGCAACAGGCAATAGAGATATTAAGTGGAATCTGTCAGTAGGTTTTTGTTATGTAAGCTGAAGTCAGAATGCTGCAAAGGTTAATACAGAAAGTTCAGGCATGTCTCCAATCTTTTGTTTATTTGCTATGTTTGTTTAAGCAGCAGGACCCTTATCATTACAGGACTAGAAACCCAAGTGCAGAGAAGTCTGCTGTGATTGACACCTCAAAGTCAATGCACAATCTCTATTGAGACTCTGTAAGAGGGTGCAGCTCTCTGGACTTTGCTACATGACTAAAGGTACCGTCACACTAAGCAACTTACCAGCGATCCCAACAACGATAGGGATCGCTGGTAAGTTGCTAGGAGGTTGCTGGTGAGCTGTCACACTGCGACGCTCCAGCGATCCCACCAGCAACCTGACCTGGCAGGGATCGCTGGAGCGTGGCTACACGAGTTGCTGGTGAGCTCACCAGCAACCAGTGACCAGCCCCCAGCGCCGCGTGGAAGATGCTGCGCTTGGTAACTAAGGTAAATATCGGTAACCAACCCGATATTTACCTTGGTTACCACTGCACGCAGCTACACGTGCAGAGAGCAGGGAGCAGCACACACTGAGCGCTGGCTCCCTGCTCTCCTAGTACAGCACACATCGGGTTAATTACCCGATGTGGGCTGCAGCTAAATGTGCACAGAGCAGGGAGCAGCGCACAATGCTTAGCGCTGGCTCCTTGCTCTCCTACTTACAGCACACATCGGGTTAATTACCTGATGTGTGCTGCAGCTACATGTGCACAGAGCAGGGAGCAGCGCACAATGCTTAGCGCTGGCTCCTTGCTCTCCTAGTTGCAGGACACATCAGGTTAATTAACCCGATGTGTCCTGCAGCTAGCTACATGTGCACAGAGCAGGAGCCGGCAGCACAGGCAGTGAGAGAGGCTGGTATCGAAGGTAAATATCGGGTAACCAAGGACAGGGCTTCTTGGTTACCCGATGTTTACATTGGTTACCAGCCTCTGCAGAAGCCGGCTCCTGCTGCCTGCACATTTAGTTGTTGCTGTCTCGCTGTCACACACAGCGATCTGTGCTTCACAGCAGGACAGCAACAACTAAAAAATGGCCCAGGACATTCAGCAACAACCAACGACCTCACAGCAGGGGCCAGGTTGTTGCTGGATGTCACACACAGCAACATCGCTAGCTACGTCACAAAAGTTGTTCGTTAGCAGCGATGTTGCTAGCGATGTTGCTTAGTGTGACGGGGCCTTAAAGCTAAAAATCCTGATTGTGTCAGGACAGCTGCACCCAGTAATCTAAGTGATACATCATTGGATTCAGAATCTCCTTGCCTAGATCATGTTGGTCTCAGATGAGGCAGAAAAAACTTGCTGACAGATTCCCTTTACTCTCTTCTTCTCAACTATGCTCTGATTCTCACATGCAAGAGAATCTGAAAACAGTGAGTGACACTCGGCTCACACTCACAGCAGAGATTGAGGCAAGTCTCAGAATATCTGCTGCTGTACGCTAGTGTGACCCCGGCCATGTGAAGATAAATGGCAGTAATGTCTGACAGTCTCAAGAAATCAATTGTGTGAATACTTATTTAGATTTATTTATGTAAATTAGGTGCGGATGTTGTAAATGGAGAAGACCGAAGTCATTGCATGTTAAGGGAATCTGTCCCCAGTAGTGATGAGTGAGCACTACCGTGCTCGCTGCTAGAAATGCACAAGTCGGACACTTGGATGGACTTGACTCAAGTACCGAGTACAGTGGAACCTCGCTTAACGAGTAACCCACTTAACGAGAATTTCGCCAAACAAGCAAAGCTTTCTGTAAATTTGTAACCCGCTTTACGAGAAAGCTTTGCTGTACGAGCGAAGTCCTCACCGCACACACTTCCGGTTCCGTCCATCCACCATGCTCTGACCCCGCACTTGCAGTCCACACAAACACACACATGTACGCACAAACACACACGCACACACATACAGTATTATGCTCACCTTACCTTCAGTTCCACCGCCGGGCTCATGGTTCTTGTAGTTCCCGGGTACATCGCAGCAAACTAAAAGTATCATGAGGCCGGCGGTGGAACGGAAGGGAAGGTGAGCATATAATATGTGTATCTTCCATTTCATCGCCGGCCTCCTGGGTCCTGTAGTGCGCCACTCCACTCCACTCCAGGCATCAGCATCCATAGCGACGAAGCAGGAACTTCCTGGTTCCTGTCACCGCTACTCAAAGGCATCGCGCTGGCCAATTAGAGGCAAGCGGCTCTGCCTTTGACGTCAGCGCTCTGGCAGGAAGTTCCGCCCTCGCCGTTATGGTTACCCGATACACGGCCCGCACCGGAGAACGGCAAGTCCCAGGAGACCGGCGATGGAATGGAAAGTAAGGTAAGCATATAATGTGTGTGTGTGTGTGTGTTTGTGTGTGCGTGTTTGTGTGCGTTTGTACATGTTTGTGCATGTGTGGAATGATAGAATAGGGGACCAGGATGGGACATTTAACACATTGTGGAACGAATTGTCTGCATTGCATTATTTCCTATTGGAAATCTTGCTCTGCTGAACGAGTAACTTGGTTAACAAGCACACTCCCAGAACAGATTGTTCTCGTTAAGCAAGGTTCCACTGTATAATGGAAGTCAATGGGAAAATCCAGCATTTTTCCTGAAGATCTTCCGGAAAAATGCTCAAGTTCCCTATTGACTTCCATTATACTCAGTAGTCAAATCCGTCCGACCTGCTCATTTCTGGGACTGAGCACCTGAGCATGGTAGTGCTTCCTCATCACTACTCACCAGGATTATGTTACCCTATCTGAGAGCAGCATGACGTAGGGACAGAGATCCTGATTCCAGCAATTTGCCACTTACTGGACTGCTTACTGTAATTTTCATATTACTGCTTTTCTTCTGCAGATCCACCAATTCTCTGATTGCTGAGCTCTGTACAACCCCAAACACACCTCTGATTGACAGTTCTCTATGTACACTGTGCTGCATAGGCAGAAAGCTGCCAATCATTGATGGAATCATACAGAGTTCATGCATATGGAGTCCTGCATGGCAGCAGGTTTACTTATCCTCTAGGGATAATCTCCTGATATCAAAACCACAGCAACCAGCCCAATAAGTGACACATCACTGGGATCAGGGTCACCTACAATATGCTGATTTCAGATTAGATGGCAAAAAGCTGGTGACAGATCTTGTTAAAGGAAATATTGGATTTGTTGTTTTTTTTTTCTCAGAAGATTCTCTTCATCCTTTCTCTTATGCTTTCTGCATTTGCTTCTCCCTTAAAGCCAGTAGGGGGCGCTCCTCTGTCAGTCTTTTTCTCTGACTAGTTGTGCGCGTTTCTCTGACTAGGCAGTCTCATCTAGTTGTGTATTGATAAAGTGCTGATTATCGTTCTTAAGATGTTCTTTACTCTGTTGTAGAAAGGGCCAGGATGATGTGTTGCTGTGGATATATAGTAGCCTTACACCGGCATCCTCCTCTTGATCACCTCTTGTTGTCTAGTCTTTTCTCCATGTATTAGCTGCCTGTTGCTGTAGGGAATACACACGTTTCATCCTTCAGGATTTAACTCTTCATACAGTTATAGATAAGCCAAAGAGAATTTTGCTTTCATGTAGCCATGATGATATGACTTACCTGCGACCAAAAAATGTCTCCAGTATACTGTGCAGCTACCCTGCTCCCATCTAGCAGTGCAGGGAATGGGGGGCTTTAGCGGGGGCATGCGACTTGCTGTGCCTCTTTATAAACATACAGGCAAATTAGGCCACATTGACGCTTGGGATTTTAGAGGTAATTTCTCCCTTTGTTTTTAGGAACAAACCAATAGAATTAAAGTCCAAAATAATCTGTTGCAAAAAAAAGCAGAAGGATCCCCCCCACCTCCATTAAGTGGTCTCTCTGAATTTCCTTTGTGTCAGTTGTTAAAATGGGGGGAAAAAGTTTTGCATTCTGTCTCTTTTAATTCTTTTTTTTACTTTACAAACAGACAAATACTGAAACCCAATGGACCATATAATGACTAGGACCCTTCTGCTACCACCTGCATGATTTGTACAACACATCTTTTTTGGTCATTAAAGGGAACCTAACATCTCATCTGGGTGCAGTATAATGTAGGGCAGGAGACCGATTCCAACACTGTATCACTTTGCTTACTGGGTGCAGCACTTGTGACACAATCAGGGTTCTTAGCTGTAGCAGAGCTCAGAAAGCTAACCCCGCCCACACCATAGCTTTGTCTATACATTGTCTATTGACAGTGAGCTGCTTAACAGTGGAGGGGATGTGGTTGGACCAGAACTCACATGCCATGTAGTCCAGGCAGTGATCTAGTGGTAAAACCTTCATTGTTAGTAATTGCATACAACCTAATAATTGCACATCACTGAAATGTGTCCCAGACTGGAAGATTACATAGCAATAACCTGCTGATTTTTCCTTTTAATTCAGTTTCTCTCCTAAATGCAGAACAGACAAGTGAACTGTCAAACGTAGCTCAAGTGTTCTGCTCTTTCCTATTAGGGATTATTATGAGCATTATCTGGCCATAGTCACATGTACAGTACAGACCAAAAGTTTGGACACCTTCTCATTCAAAGAGTTTTCTTTATTTTCATGACTGAAAATTGTAGATTCACATTGAAGGCATCAAAACTATGAATTAACACATGTGGAATGAAATACTTAAAGTGTGCAACAACTGAAAATATGTCTTATATTCTAGATTCTTCAAAGTAGCCATCTTTTGCTTTGATTACTGCTTTGCACACACTTAGCGTTCTCTTGATGAGCTTCAAGAGGTAGTCACCGGAAATGGTTTTCCAACAGTCTTGAAGGAGTTCCCAGAGATGCTTAGCACTTGTTGGCCCTTTTGCCTTCACTCTGTGGTCCAGCTCACCCCAAACCATCTCGATTGGGTTCAGGTCTGGTGACTGTGGAGACCAGGTCATCTGGCGTAGCACCCCATCACTCTCCTTCTTTGTCAAATAGCCCTTACACAGCCTGGAGGTGTGTTTGCGGTCATTGTCCTGTTGAAAAATAAATGATGATCCAACTAAACACAAACCGGATGGAATAGCATGCTGCTGCAGGATGCTGTGGTAGCCATGCTGGTTCTGTATGCCTTCAATTTTGAATAAATCCCCAACAGTGTCACCAGTAAAGCACCCCCACACCATCACACCGCCTCCTCCATGCTTCACAGTGGGAACCAGGCATGTAGAGTCCATCCGTTCACCTTTTCTGCGTCGCACAAAGACACGGTGGTTGGATCCAAAGATCTCAAATTTGGACTCGTCAGACCAAAGCACAGATTTCCACTGGTCTAATGTCCATTCCTTGTGTTCTTTAGCCAAAACAAGTCTCTTCTGCTTGTTGCCTGTCCTTAGCAGTGGTTTCCTAGCAGCTATTTTACCATGAAGGCCTGCTGCACAAAGTCTCCTCTTAACAGTTGTTCTAGAGATGTGTCTGCTGCTAGAACTCTGTGTGGCATTGACCTGGTCTCTAATCTGAGCTGCTGTTAACCTGCGATTTTTGAGGCTGGTGACTCGGATAAACGTATCCTCCGCAGCAGAGGTGACTCTTGATCTTCCTTTCCTGGGGCGGTCCTCATGTGAGCCAGTTTCTTTGTAGCGTTTGATGGTTTTTGCCACTGCACTTGGGGAAACTTTCAAAGTTTTCCAAATTTTTCGGACTGACTGACCTTCATTTCTTAAAGTAATGACGGCCACTCGTTTTTCTTTACTTAGCTGTTTTTTTTCTTGCCATAATACAAATTCTAACAGTTTATTCAGTAGGACTATCAGCTGTGAATCTACCAGACTTCTGCACAACACAACTGATGGCCCAACCGCATTTATAAAGCGAGAAATCCCACTTATTAAACCTGACTGGGCACACCTGTGAAGTGAATCCATTTCCGGTGACTGCCTCTTGAAGCTAATCAAGAGAATGCTAAGAGCAAAGCAGTAATCAAAGCAAAAGGTGGCTACTTTGAAGAACCTAGAATATAAGACATATTTTCAGTTGTTTCACACTATTTTGTTAAGAATTTCATTCCACATGTGTTAATTCATAGTTTTGATGCCTTCAATGTGAATCTACAATTTTCAGAGTCATGAAAATAAAGAAACGTCTTTGAATGAGAAGATGTGTCCAAATGTTTGGTCTGTACTGTATATGTAGACTGCATCTATTGGCAGCTTTAGATCGTACAGATAATTGAAAAGAGGACGTGTCGCCAGGTCCAAAGTGGCCATTTTTTTTTTTTTATATATATAGTATTTGATCCCAATTTGCTTCAGTAAGTATGCCATTTTTTAATAGCATTTTCCAGTTTCTGAGACATGGAACTTTTCATTAACTGTGAACTTTTATTGTCTTAGCAAGGGATTGCCACTCAATAGGAAATAATGTAGAGCAGCCTCAAGACAGCCCCTAGATAATCCTGTGAGCCATACCCCCTTGGAAAAGATCATACAAAATAGCTCTAAGTAAAACCGCCCATATCTCTGGAACTGTATGGCAGATTTAAAGGGAATCTGTCACCTTGTAAAACGCTATTTACTTTGCATTGCAATGCTGCCATGGCTGCCTTACTGAAAGTGCAGCTATTGGGAGAAAATTAATTTATTTCCTCCCTGGAGCCAACGGCTTCCTGTGATAGGGGCGTGCACGAAGCGTTTACAGTCACCCGTCACAGCACCGCTCACTGTACTGTAAGGGAAGAGGTATACCTTCTGCAGTGACATGGGCAAATTCGGTGTTCACTAAAATGTTATAAAGCTGTAGCAAGTTCTCAAGTACTCCTGTATGTATGGGCTTAGTGATGGACATCACCATTTATCCTTTACATCATTACATTTTGGATTATACATTTTTGCTTTTTCTTTCAGACACCTGAACAGGAAACAAAAGGTCTTCCAAGCAAGAAGGGCATAGTACAATCTGTAGTGGGCCAGGGTTATCACCGGAAAATAGTGCTAGCCTCACAATCCGTGCAGAATCTCTTATACAAGTAAGATTTTTATTTTTTTAAGCTTCTAGATTGGAAATTTATACAGATGTATTTTATAGAAATGGCAGATAAGCTGTAATTATATTGAGCCATGTATGGAGAACCTTCTTAGAGGGAATCTGTCACCAAATATGAGAGCAGCACAATGTTGAGACAAAGACCCTGATTCTGGCGATGTGTCACTTAATGAGCTGATTTGGTGTGGCTTTGATAATTTTGACAAAACAGTGATTTTATTATTAAATGACCAGTTAACTTGCTGCCATGTAATTCTCCATATTCATGCTCTGTGTATAATCCCACTGACTAGCAGCTTTCTGCCTATGCACAGTGTACACAGAAAGCTCTGTCAGTGGTGTGGACTGTATTACACAGAGCTCAGCATTCACAGATATGGTAGATCTGAAGGAGATAATAAAAAATACAACACGCAGCCCAGTATGTAACGCATCGCTGGAATCAGGGTCTCTGCTCCTACAACATGCTGCTCAATGAGTAGCAAAAACCTGCTGACAGAACCTTTTAAAAAAGGTGTAAAAAATATAATGGTAAAATTAATATAAATAGAGCAGCATTCCCCAATCTGTGTCTCTCCAAAAACTCCCATGAGGGCGGCTGTCCGTGCATTAGTTGTAGTTTGCAGCAGCGGGAGGGCACAGGTTTGGTAACTTCTCCAGAGGGACGTGGTCTTCTTTAATTGATCCAATTTTTATACTGACTAAGAAGGAATTGAAAATTCGTCACAGAAAAATCCAATCCGACTCAGTGGTGATCTTTTGGAGACATGTCACTGTGTGTATGTAGGAAAAAAATGACTTCTGTCTATTGACTTATTATAATTTACAGTCATTTAATTTTTCTTTTGTGTGTTTTAGCGATGGGGAATCTTCAGCCATTCCAGTAGCCAGTATGGAGTTTGCAGCGATTTGCCTAAGAAATGCTTTGCTTCTGTTGCCTGAAGACCAACAAGATGGAAACAAAGAAAATGGTGCAAAGAATAACCTTCAGATGGGCAACCCCGACTCCAGTACGGAGAGCACTGAGGCCTGCAGGTAGGGGCTCCACCGCCATTCTTTAGGGGAAGTCCACTTCTAACATATTTTGGAGTGAATCCTCATATTCTCAAAAAGTGCACTTTTTTTAATCTTTTTTATTTCCACTTTTTTCACGTCGCCACGTAACGGGAACGATAGGCTTTTTTTCAACTTTTCAAAGCTTTTACGCCACTTTATTGGCGTGGCCTTAGCCCCGGGGCACTTTCCGTTTTTGTTTTTTGCTCCCCTTCTTCCGTGAGCCGTAACTTTTTTATTTTTCCGTCAATCTTGCCATATGAGGGCTTGTTTTTTTGCGGGACAAGTTGTACTTTTAAATGAAACCATAAGTTTTACCATATACTGTACTGGAAAACCGCAAAAAAATTCCAAGTGTGGAAAAACTGCAAAAAAAAGTGTGATGGCACAATAGTTTTTGGGAGGTTTTATTCACCGTGTTCACTATATGGTAAAACTGATGTGTGGGTATGATGCCTGAGGTCGGTGCGAGTTTGTAGACACCAAACATGTATAGTTTTACTTGTATCTAAGGGGTTAAAAAAATTTGCAAGCTTGTCCAATAAAAGTGGCGTACGTTTTGCGCCATTTTCCGAAACCCGTAGAGTTCTCATTTTTTGGGATCTATGGCTCAGTGACGGCTTATCTTTTGCATCTCGAGCTGACGTTTTTAATGGTGCCATTTTTATGCAGACGATACGTATTGATCGCTTGTTATTGCATTTTGCGTCAAACTTGCGGCGACCAAAAAACGTAATTTTGGCGTTTGGAATTTTTTTTGCCACTACGCCGTTTACCAATCAGATTAATTGATTTTATATTTTGATCGGGCATTTCTGAACGCGGCGATACCAAGTGTGTGTGTGTGTGTGTGTGTGTGTGTGTGTGTGTGTGTGTGTGTGTGTGTGTGTGTGTGTGTATATGTATATATAAATTTTTATTTTTTTTTTTAACCCTTTAATTTTCAAAGGGGGGTGATTTGAACTTTTTAGGTTTTGTTTTGTTTTTTTTTAAACTTTTTTTTTTTACTTTTTTTTTTTTTTATTTTATTTTACTAGTCCCCCTAGGGAACTATAGTGATCAGCAATCCGATCGCTCTGATCTATCTGCTAATCACAGCTATACAACTGTAAACAGCAGATACGGTCACTTCCTGATTCATTCGGCTCCGGGCTGTCAAAATGTGACAGAGGGATTTAAATCCCCGCCGTGGTAAACGCACACTTACTGGCTGCCATCGGAAGTCAAATGACGTGAGGACTGTGAGCCGATGGTTGCACTGGGTCATGTGATGGCTCCTGCAGCGATCATGACTCGCTTCCTCTTACAGCTGGCTGAGTACTGCCTGTTACAAGAGATGAGCATTTTTGGTGATCTCAGCCATATTGATGTGATCAACAGAAATGAATGAGAGATCAGACTGCTGGTCCTTATAGTCCCCTGGTAAAATTTAAAAAAAAAAAGTAAATAAATACACATTTGATATTGCTGCGTTCAGAAACACCCGATCTATCAAAATATAAAATTAATTAATATGATTGGTAAATGGCGTAGCTGCAAAAAAAATTCCAAACGCCGAAGTTGTGTTTTTTAGCTGCCGCAAATTTTGCACAAAATGCAATAACAGGCGATGAAAGTGTAGCATCTGTGCAAAAATGGTACCGTTAAAAACATCAGCTTCAGACGCAAAAAAATAGGCCACCACTGAACTTATAGATCCCGAAAAATGAAAACACTATGGGTCACAGAAAATGGCGTAAAAAGTGCACTACTTTTTTTGGACAAACTTCAGAATTTTTTTAACCCCTTACATAAAAGTAAACCTATACATGTTTGGTGTCTACGAACTCATACCGACCTGAGGCATCAGACAGATATATCAGTTTTACTGTATAGCTTCCTCCCCGGCCCAGGAGGCGTGATGTGATCAGACCATGCCCCTGTACGGTCAGACACATCAATTACGCAGTAATCACAAAGCAGGGGCACACATACTATATAAGATTATCTCAGCACAGGAATTATCTTTTTTTTTTTTTTTTAAACACATCCAATTGTGGAAATTATTATTATTATTATTATTATATTATTAAAAAAAAATCAACTTTAAAATTAACTTTGTTTGCGGGAAACCCACTTTACCTTTCTTCTGAATAATTTTTGTTTGAAATCGGGCAGGGGAGTTGGCAAGTGATAACAAATGGTGGTTTATCTTCGCCAGACAAGGGATGCGGTCATACATGGCCCATAGCTTGCATCTTGAGGTGTGTGTTAAGAAGTATATTCCTAAGGCCGGGGCCACACGTGGCACTACTGCGATGCTCGCATGACACTCGGCTTGCGCGGGCAGCACAGCAGGAGCAGTGTGTCATGCGAGTATCCCTGCGTCTGAGGTCCGACTGTGCGTGCGAACCTCAGCTGCGGGTGGTGTGCCGGCACGGAGGAGGGAAGGGAGGGATTTATCTCCCTCTCTCCTCTGTAGCCGGCTATTGCGATTCTCGCACTGCACGCGTGGTACACTGCTGTACCGCGAGTGCAGTGTGATTTTTCTCTCTGCCCATTCACTTGAATGGGTGCGAGAGAAAAGAGTCTCGCATTACAGAGTAGCATGCTGCGATTGTTTTCTCGGTCTGATTAGGGCTGAGAAAATAATCGCTCGTGTGCTGACACACAGGCTAGAATTGGTCCGAGTGGAATGTGATGTTTTATTGCACTCCACTCGCACCGATTTTCTCGCTGGCTTAGGCCTTAAGCAACTTTCCTCTGCATCATTACAAATTAATTACTTATGGGTTGCCTTTTAATGATCTAATGAAACTGCGACCAAAAAAAGGCAAGCCATTAGCAGTTTCTTATGAAATCAGCTACGACATTTAAGAAGTGGCATCAAAGCTGATAGACTGGTGCACTTTGACACCTCAGCCAAAAGGATGGTCACAATATTCATCTGTTTATCCACTAATAATTCAGAATGGTTACACTTAAAGGGGTATTTCCATCTCGAAGATCCTCTCCCAATATGTAGTAGTCATAATAATAATATTAGCAAATGCCTCCAATTAGAAACGTAGTATAGTTTTCCTGATACAGCCATGTCTCTTACCTTATGTGCAGCTTAGGGGGGCTTTACACATTGCGACATCGCTTCCGAAATATCGTCGGGGTCACGTCGTTAGTGACGCACATCCGGCGCCGGTAGTGACATCGCAACGTTTAAATCCTAGGTGCGACAAACGATCGCAAAAGCGTCGAAAATCGTTGCTCTGTGTAGCGTCGTTCATTTCCATAATGTCGGGTCGATCGCAGGTACGATGTTGTTTGTCGTTCCTGCAGCTCCACACATCGCTGTGTGTAAACCCGCAGGAGCGACAAACATCTCCTTACCTGCGTCCAACAGCAATGCGGAAGGGAGAAGGTGGGCGGGATGTTATGCCCCGCTCATCTCCGCCCCTCCGCTTCTATTGGACGGCCGATTAGTGACGTCGCGGTGACGCCGAACGCACATCCCCCTTGAAGGAGGGATTGTTCGGCAGTCACAGCGACGTCGCCGACCAGGTATGTACGTGTGAAGCTGCCGTAGCGATAATGTTCACTACGGCAGCAAACCCCACATATCACGTGCAACGGGGGCGGGTGCTATCGCGCTCGGCATCGCTAGCCGATGCTAGCGATGTCATAACGTGTAAAGTACCCCTTAGGTATCCATGATTACAACCATGAACAACTAACTGTCACTATGAGTCGTAACCATGGATACCTTAGCTGCAATGCCCTGCACGTGAGGTAAGAGACATGGCTACATCAGGAGAACTATATTGCATTTCTAATTGGGGGAATTTGCTAATATTATTAATATTATTACTCCTACTGGATATTGGGATAGGATCTTGCAGATGGGAATACCCCTTTAATTATATTTGGTAGCAGAGGAAAACTTTAAATGGCAAATTGTGGAGCCCTAAAATGCAAGTTTTTCTGTTCTAATTTAGTTTTTTTCTTTCAGCAATAAAATCCATGAAGGTGATAAATTTCATCCGGCTCCACCTTCTTCACCGCTGAAACGGCAAGAGCTTGAAAATCTAAGGTATTCATTTGTAATTGTGCTCTAATTACTGGTTGCATTTATGTACTTAGCACATCAATGCCCAAGTGTGGCAAATGTTAAAGCGCACCAGTCACCAGGATTTTCCTTTATAACCTAAAGCCAGTGCCATACTGGCACTATCATGCTGATTCTATACATACCTTTAGTTGTCAGCTAGGGTATATACCATATATTTCGCTTTATAAGACGCACTTTTGTTTCCCCAAATTTTGGGGGAAAAGTAGGGGGTGCGTCTTATAATCCGAATATACGGATTATATACTGCAGGGTCCAGGGGAGGTGGGGGCAGCTCTGGAGCGCTGGTGGAGGCTGGTGAAGGCTGCAGCGGGAGATCTCCTGCTCCCGCTCATATAATATGCACTGCCGCTGTCCATCACTGTGGTGCTGAAACCGCACCGCAGTGACGGGCTGGGGGAGCGGAGCATGTTATGTGCCTGTGCGCCCCTTTGATGGCACATGCCGCCTCGTGTTAGATATGGGCCCCATGCTGCTGCCCATAGTAAAATAAAAAAACTCTTTACTTACCTCCTCCAGCGTGTCTCCCGGTGTCTCCCTCCTGCCGCTGTGATCATGCACGCAGAGATGTCACTCTGCTGTGACGATCACATGACCGGCACCGAGAACCAGGAAGTGCGGGAGCTCAGCAGCACGGAGGGAAACACGAGGGTTGACAGCACTGGAGAAGGTAAGGAAAATGTTTATTTTACTATGGGCAGCATCTTGGGGACCATATCAAACACAGGGTGATGTGTGCCAGCCACAGGGGGCCATGGGCAGCAATAGGGGCCGTGTGCCAGCCACAGGGGGCCATGGGCAGCAATAGGGGCCGTGTGCTAGCCACAGGGGACCATGGGCAGCAATAGGGGCCGTGTGCCAGCCACAGGGGGCCATGGGCAGCAATAGGGGCCGTGTGTCAGCCACAGGGGGCCATGGGCAGCAATGGGGGGCCATGGGCAGCAATGGGGGGCCATGGGCAGCAATGGGGGGCCATGGGCAGCAATGGGGGGCCATGGGCAGCAATGGGGGGCCATGGGCAGCAATGGGGGGCCATGGGCAGCAATGGGGGGCCATGGGCAGCAATAGGGGCCGGGTGCCAGCCATAGGGGGCCATGGGGAGCAATAGGGGCCGGGTGCCAGCCACAGGGGGCCGTGGGCAGCAATAGGGGTCTATATTCAATATAAGGGGACCATATCCAGATTAAGGGGGCTAATTTTAGGATGGGGGGCTATAAGGGACATATATGCTATATGATTTGTTAAACGGATACTGGCATTATAAGAGGGACCCCATTTATTAAAAAAAATTCTCTTTTCCTTCACCAAATTTGGGGGTGCGTCTTATAATCAGGTGCGTCTTAGAAAGCGAAAAATACGGTAGTTTTGAAACACAAGCAAATAAAGTTTGTATAATGAGCAGCTTTTTGATTGGTAGCAGCTGCTGATCAGCTGATAGCTGGGGTGGGTTTTGATAGTGATTCCTGCCCCCTGCCTGTTGTTCCTCACCCTATCTGTTATTTATGCTAATTCCATTATAGAAGCGTTTTACTAATGGCTGTGACTTATCACAGTGGCTAGAAGAACATGTGCTGACATCATACCCATGTGACCAGAAGGGGCGGGGTCTCAGCCAACAGAAAAATAAGGCTATGTGCGCACCTAACCAATTTTTGTGGCATCAAAAATGCAGTGTTTCTGGCCGCTAAAAACGCAATTGCGGCAAAAACGCAGCGGTATAAATGCTTCGTTTTTTGTTGCGTTTTGCTGTGTTTTTGACCATTGCGTTTTGCTGCGTTTTTCCAATGCATTGGATGGGTGGAAAAAATGCAGCAAAACGCAGAAAAGAATTGACATGCGCACAACGCTTCAGAATTCTCATGGACTTTGCTGACTTAGCTGGCATAAAGATAGGCATGCAGGTTTGTGACAGATGTGCATAAAAAACTCAAAACAGTGTGCGCACACAGCCTTACTCACAAGCTGCGCACTCCTATTTCCCATGCTGCGTGCTTGAGAACTGATATATTATTTTTCACTAAAGGTGGTGTCACACATAGCTAAGCTGCTAAGTCATCATTTTCTGTGACGTAGCAGCGATTTCCCGTCGCTGTGTGACATCCAGCAACGGCCTGGCCCCTGCTGTGAGGTCGCCGGTCGTTGCTGAATGTCCTGTTTCATTTTTTGGACGTTGCTCTCCCGCTGTGAAGCACACATCGCTGTGTGTGACAGCGAGAGAGAGAAGAAACTGAAGCGAGCGGGGAGCCGGCGTCTGGCAGCCTGCGGTGAGCCCTTTCCTTGGTTACCCGATGTTTACCGTTCTCGGTGTTTACCGTACCGCTCTCACGCTGCCAGTGCCGGCTCCCTGCTCACGTAGCTGGAGTACACATTGGGTAATTAACCCGATGTGCATTCTGGCTCGGAGTGCA
The DNA here is from genome assembly GCF_048569485.1 of Anomaloglossus baeobatrachus. Taxonomy (NCBI): domain Eukaryota; kingdom Metazoa; phylum Chordata; class Amphibia; order Anura; family Aromobatidae; genus Anomaloglossus; species Anomaloglossus baeobatrachus. The sequence goes on along the minus strand of NC_134358.1, from coordinate 440,997,121 downwards.
GGGAACAGGGAGCCGGCACTGGCAGCGTGAGAGCGGCGGACGCTAGTAACTAAGGTAAATATCGGGTAACCAAGAGAAGTGCTTTCCTTGGTTACCCGATATTTACCTTAGTTACGCTTCCACGCGTCACTGCTAGCTGGGGGCTGGTCACTGGTCGCTGGTGAGATCTGCCTGTTTGACAGCTCAGCAGCGACCATGTAACGACGCAGCAGCGATCCTGATAAGGTCAGATCGCTGGTCGTGATCGCTGCTGCGTCGCTATGTGTGACACCTCCATAAGTGTCTGGATTGCTTTCTCATTATTGATACATTTCAGCTGGTGTCATGACTTTTGTTCTTCTTTTTCTTGTGTTCAATACGTTTTTCCCTGTGTCATTTCTCATTGTTACACATCACTAAATTTATGGACATCTATGGTTTGATTTCTTTGTCTGTGTGGATTGGATGGGTTGTTACTGACATCTGGTGAGAAATTCATGTCAATAGCACCTTAGAAATATAAATTGTTCATGTGTGCAATACTTTTGTGCTGTTTTTTTTTTTAAAAAATTTACAAAAAAAAATAATTTACAAAAAAAAATAATTTACTGACCACAAGGTTTATTCTTCACAAGGACATTGGTTTCAGTCAGTTTAGCTGCTATTTCTTTGTTTAGAAGTGTTATCTGAGCATGCTCTAATCTTGGCAGAGGTGATTGTGAAGGTAGGGGGTGAGCTGTGATATCTGGCATTGTGATTAGTGGATTCTGTGTTATGTAATTTGTATAGAGGTGTTACATTTCATTCTAATCCTGTCTGTGATGCTAATGAGACTACTGAAAAGTGTTCTGTAAAAAAAAAAAGTGTAGTATGAGGCCTGGTGTTCAGTGTGAAAATGCAAGATAAATCTATATGTAGCTATTTATGTAGTTTAGTGAAATGGAAAATTAAAACAAGTTACATTTATCAATTTAAAAAAATTCTACATTTCACATAACCTGGTATAAACAATATGGTGATATATTTGTTTTAAAGGGATTTTGTCAGCACAGGCTGGCTGTTCACACAATACTGGCGCTTGGTGCATCATCATGGTGAGGCTACTCCTTTAAATGCACCTGCAGACATGCTTGTTTTCCATCTATCTCCTCCCTTCTATGGTGCTATAAAGCTAGAGCTGTCAATCAAAGAACAGGGGGGGGGGGGTGTATGGGGGGTGTAAATAGAACAAACAGGTGGGAAGGCGAATATAGATGATTAGCACCCGCCGATGAACAATCATCCTGTGCTGACGGAGTCCCTTTAAAGGTAATCGGTCAGCAGGTTTTTGCTATACAAGCTGAAGCCAGCATGCTGTAAAGTGTAACACACAAAGTTCAGGCATGCCTGTATTGACAGTCCGATCTTTTGTTTATTTGCTATGTTTGCTTTAGCAGCGGACCCTTATCACTGCAGTGGCTCCTGGCTTGTGCCATGTTGCCGTCACGCCCCCTCCTCTGATTGACACCTCACTGTTGATGTACAATATCTATAGAGAGACAGCCCTCTGGACTCTGCTACATGACTAAAGCTAAAAATGCACATTGTGTCAGAACGGCTGCACCCAGTAATCCAAGTGATACATCATTGAATTCAGAGTCTCTTTGCCTACATCAAGCTGCTCTCCAACAATTTTCTCGACCTAATAGAAAATAACAAAATCTTGCCCTTCAAAAACATACAAACTAAATTCAACATCCCAAATAAAGAGAAAAAATTTTGGTACCGTATAGAAAATTTTCTTACAAACAAAAAACCTAGATTTCAGCTTCCTAAACCCCTAATAAATTTATTGAATAATCCATTAAACCAAATTATTTGGAAAACCAGTAATATATATTCCTTGCTAAATGAAGATTATGAATTTGAGAAAAAGCTAAACCTAAATAATTGGGAGAAAGATTTGCACAAGGAATTCCCTATAAGTCCATGGAAATAAGCTCTGGAAACAACTTATGCAACTGCAACCTGTGCTTCTCTTCAGGAGACATTAGAAAGTGTATTCCAGATGGTACTATACCCCTCTAAAGTTGTGCAAGTTTTCTGCTGAAAACTCACCACTATGTTGGAGAGGTTGCGGGAAAAATGGATCCTTTATCCACATTTTCTGGGGATGTCCTTTACTTAAACCCGTATGGAAGGAAGTCAGAGACCTCTTAAAGCAATTGACTACAAAAGATATAAATCTTACTCCAGAATTGGTTATTCTTTCCATAGGGTTAGAAGAATATGAGAAAAAGTATAGATACATTGACTGTCACATTTTCTTAGTTATTAAGAATTTATTAGCAGCCAACTGGAGAGAAGAAAGAATCCCATCTATTTCAGAAGTTACGGACAGGGTTTCAGCTCATAATTTATATGAGTATAATATTGCGTTAAAAGAAAAAAAACTATCAAAGATATAAAATAAGATGGTCTCTTTGGTCCCAGAAATACATGCCAAACCTTGTTTTGAATTAGTTCCTTGACATTATCTAAATAATATAAATGTAATATGTTATTTCCGAATGTGTTTATATACTGTGCTAAATGAATGAGTTTATAATCTTGCTTGACTTTGAAACTTAACAAATTGCCTCAACGTCTTCCTCCTTCCCTTTCTCCTCCCCCTTTATATTCCCTAACTCCTTCCATTCCCACTTTCCCTCCAATACCCCTTCCCATCCACTTTTAGCCTACCCTTTCTTCCCTTCCTCTTCCCTTTCTTTGTTATTTCAACAATATTTTTAAGAATGCATTTTAAATACTTCAATTACCCCCTCCCCTGTTATTGTAAACCCCTTAAAATTTAATAAAGTATACAAGCTAATCTCCGAACAGGCAGCAAAAACCTGCTGACGGCTCAGGACTGTATTACATGTATTTGTGTTTTGTACAGAGACATAACAGGGCTTCCACATGGGTGCTTGACCGCTCTATGTATGTTATACACAGGGCTTTTTCTGTGTACCTCAGAAGATATAAAATCATAGGAGCTTTTTTGCAGTACCCGGCAGTGGCCACCACATATTGAGTGGAGCTGCCCTTTATCTGTTCCGTGTTTACGTCCGGCGTCTGATTCCCACCAATCTTCTATTGATGACCTGTCCTACGAATATCACTCTATTAACCTTTGCCACTTGCCCATGACAATACTTGTTACAGATCTGTCCTCTTTTTCTATGATCTGTCCTTTATGCCTTTTTGAAATTGTTCCATTTTTGTTAATCTGCTATCAGGCATTATATTTGTACCCTACAAGCCTCTGCCCTCGGAGCAGGACAGGATAATTGCCATGCCTGTGCCTAGTAGGGGTTGGTGCGCACACTGATGGTGACCCGGGATGCTTTAGATTTACTCGTGTGTTCCTCAGACCTCCATCAGTGTAACCTTACCGTTGTCTGCTCTGGGCTGCCGGGAGCTGTGGGGGCCGAGTGTAGGAGCAAGGAAATATTCCCACATGGACGGTCCCCGCCTCAGTAGCTGCCAGAGCTTTTCCATTCCTCTTGGGCAACGGTTCAATAAGTCTTTGCATCACCTGGCTGCACTTTGAGATTCCATACGTTTTAAAGTGTGAGAACAAGCAAGTCTTGTTTGAATAGGTCATGACCAAGTGATCTGATCATGGCAGCCATGGGGCGATGAAGGGGGGAATACAAGTCTATTTTGTTTGCAAGTGGAAGTTCAGTGTAATCCCTTTCTTGCCTGAGAGGCCCGTAGTGCGCGGCAGATTTATGCTGTAAGCTGGCCGCTCCCGTTGGGGAAATTGCTCTTTCAAGGAGAGAAGTTCTCTTCTGTGGCTTTCTGAAGATCAGCCCTCAGCTTTGTTACATCTTCACATATCCAGATGTTTAATATAAATCAGGAAGCCGATTACAATAATATATTAACTCGCTTTGTTGTAAAGATGTCATAAATATTTAATTTAATTGTAAATAATTGTGAATGCTCTATGCACACTGAACATAAAGGAGATCATTCTTCCCGGACTGCTGTAGACCGACAATATTGTCTGATAATTAAAGAATGGACGTCTGGAACACAATGGTGTGAACAAGGCGCAAGACTCAAAAATATACAACTAAACAATAGGATAAAGAGTTGCACACCAGTCACAATGTATAAAGGAATAATGAAAAGCAAAACTGCTATGGGAATGCTAGACTGAAAAATACAATGGACTATCTGAAAAAAAGTGAAAAACATGAAAATGGTATCTGTATAACTGCTATGAATAATAGGAATGAGAGATGTTTAGCCATTGTATTGATCAATGCAAAGCAGCCCCAAACCAAACGCCAAGGTAATCTCTATTTTTGAGGTCCCTAACCTATGTGTAACCTCACCTGCAGTTAAAAACTTGCTCTGCATGGGAAGCAAAGGACAAAGCTATATATGTGAAAAAAAGACAAATGGCTATGGGTGGGGCAGGGTTCTCAGACAGAAAATGCATCCTAATTAAATAATGGACGTCTGGAACACCAATGGTGTGAACAAGGTGCAAGACTAAACAATAGGATAAAGAGTTGCACACTCTTTTGGGGCTCCTTTGCATTGATCAATACAATGGCTAAACATCTCTCATTCCTATTATTTATAGCAGTTATGCACATACCATTTTCATGTTTTTCACTTTTTTCAGATAGTCCATTGTATTTTTCAGTCTAGTATTCCCATAGCACTTCCCCTATACATTGTGACTGGTGTGCGACTCTTTATCCTATTGTTTAATATTGTCTGATGTACCAGGTTACATTGCTGTGAAAGGTGCCCACTAGGTCACTTGTGAGGCACCTGTCACCCTTGGGTGCTCAGACGGGCTTCCTTCCACCACCTCTACTGTACATACCATGTTTCCCCAAAAATAGACAGGGTCTTGCATTACTTTTTGCTACAAATAATGGCCTAGGGCTCATTTTCAGGGGCTGTCAACTTTTTCTCATGAACAACAATCCACATTTATTCTGGAACAAAAACAAAAATCAACATTTATTAAGTGATATTACATTCTGAAACATCAACATAACTGTCCAAACTCTATATATTTATAAATATCTTATCTATACATCCATCCATCCATCCATCTGTACACACACACACACACACACACACACACACACACACACACACACACACACACACACACACACACACACACACACACACACACACACACACACACACACACACACACACGGGGCGATCCAAAAGTAGTGATAATCAATAATAAACACAATGAATATATTAAAAAAATATATATATTTTTCTACATAGTCTCCTAACAAGTCTATACATTTAGTCCATCTCTTTTCTAAACTTAGAATTCCCTTCGAAAAAAATTCTTGATCTTGACCCTCAAAAAAATCCCCAACAGCGGTTATCACGTCGCTATTGTTGTCAAATTTCTTGCTCCTTGAGGCGAGGAAAGAGAGAGAAGTCACTGGGGGCTAGATCTGTTGAATAGGGGGGGGTGTTGCACCAGTTCAAAGCCCGCTTCTTGAATGGTTGCCATGGCAACTGCAGCTTTGTGAGCCGGCGCGTTATCTTGGTGAAACAGTACTCCAGCCTGCAGTTTGCCGCACCTTTTATCCTTGATAGCCTCCCGCAATCTTCTTATTTGTTCTGCGTAGTAGGAGCCCGTAATAGTGGCTCCCTTCTCCAAATAGTCCACCATAATAATTCCTTCAGCGTCCCAAAAAACGGACGCCATAACCTTCCCTGCTGAGCTTGACACTTTGAATTTCTTCGGCGTCGGCTCGTTTCCATGTCATCGATTGTTGTTTAGTTTCGGGATCAAAGTGGTGGATCCAGGTCTCGTCCATGGTCAAAAAAACGTTACAAAAAATTCTCCTTGTCTGCTTGGAACTTTTCGAGATTTGCTATTGAAATGTCAACTCATTTCTTCTTTTGCTCGTCGTTTTTTTCCATTTTGATGTTCACTCCTCGGCAGTTCATATTCAAATGAATGTAGCTCCCGGGAATCGTGGCCTATTTAAGTGATTTTTTTTTCCTGGACTAGCGGGTAGCTAAGAGAGAAGAAGACATTTTATTTTAATTTCTGTGTGCAATAGAAATAACAGATTCTCATTACTTTTGGATCGCCCCTCGTATATGTACACACACACACACACACACACACACACACACACACACACACACACACACACACACACACACACGCGCCTGTCTCCTCTTCAGCTTTAGATTCCTGCAGTGACCTTAGATCACATGATGTGATGTCACAAAGGTCCTCTTGCAGTGTTATCATCATTATATAAACCCTGTGAAATTCCCCAGTTTGCTTTCCCTTTCTCCTAATGCCAGTCCTACACCAGCCTGTCTCCCGTTCAGTTCTTTTAAGCTGGTGTCACACATAACGACGACGACATTGACGTCGCTGCTACGTCACCATTTTCTGTGACGTTGCAGCGACGTCCCGTCGCTGTCGCTGTGTGTGACATCCAGCAACGACCTGGCCCCATGCTGTGAGGTCGCCGGTCGTTGCTGAATGTCCAGCTTCATTTTTTGGTCGTCACTCTCCCGCTGTGACACACACATCGCTGTGTGTGACAGCGAGAGAGCGACGAAATGAAGCGATCAGGAGCCGGCACTGGCAGCTGCGGTAAGCTGTAACCAGCGTAAACATCGGGTAACCAAGGGAAGACCTTTCCCTGGTTACCCGATGTTTACGCTGGTTACCAGCCTCCGCTCTTGCTGCCAGTGCCGGCTCCTGCACTGTGACATGTGGCTGCAGTATGCATCGGGTAATTAACCCGATGTATACTGTAGCAAGGAGAGCAAGGAGCCAGCGCTAAGCAGTGCGCGCGGCTCCTTGCTCTCTGCACTGTGACATGTAGCTGCCGCACACATCGGGTTAATTAACCCAATGTGTACTGTACCTAGGAGAGCAAGGAGCCAGCGCTAAGCGCGGCTCCCTGCTCTCTGCACATGTAGCGACGTTATGATCGCTGCTTCTGCTGTGTTTGACAGCTAAGCAGCGATCATAACAGCGACTTACAAGGTCGCTGTTACGTCACCGAAAATGGTGACGTAACAGCGACGTCGCTGTCGCTTAGTGTGACACCAGCTTTAGACTCCTTCTGTTAAGCACTTAAGACCTGTGGTCACATGACTGTGAAGTCAAAGGTCCTTAAGCAATCTCAACCTCGGAATACAACTGCTAGGGGCCATAAGAGAGTGGGGCCCTGATGCATTGTGAAGTTTGACTCCCTCTAACACCGCCCCAGATTGTAACTCAGGGCTTATTTTTGAAGTAGACGAAAAGGAGCCAAGATGCAGCCAACAAAAGATGCTCAGTGTGGGAAGCAAAATCAAAATCTCATACTTTGCTGGGAGAAGGAAATGCATGCATTTTGGTACATCTTTGTGACCTCAAGCACCCAGCAAAAGATGCACTGTGTGAACTTCGCCTTAGATTTTCCTTACCAATAATGCATATCTATATTCTTACATTCATGGTTTTCATGCTTCAGCATTTGAGTGCAACTGACTTTTTTGGTAATTTTATGTCATATTCAATTATGCACCTTTTCACATTGCAGTTTGGTGAGTGCCGCCAGTCTTTTTATCTTCTTTTTATCTAGATTTAATGAGGTTTATATAACGGACTACCAGACAACAGATTTTCTAGTCTTTCAGTGATATTCTCTTGCTGATGTAATAGAGTAGGTTTATGGAAACTACAGCTATCAGCCCAATAACTAACATATCACTGGAATCAGGGGGTCTATCGCTGCATCACGATGCTCTCAAACTGGTGAGAAAAACCTGCTGACAGATTCCCTTTAACCTACTAAAAGGAATCTGTCAGCAGGTTTTTGCTATGTAATCTGAAGACGGCATGCTAAAGGAGTTAAAGCCTAGAATTCAGGGATTACTGTCTTGTCATGGTTAGATCTGTTTTTTATTTGCTATTGGTTAAACAACAGGATTTCTCATTGCTCAGACTACAATTGTACCCGCACGGCAGTGCAGCACGCTACCTCCTCTGATTGACACCTCGCTGCACAATCTCTATCTATCAGGATCTCTATAGAGAGCCTGGTATGGGCAGCTCTCTCAGCTCTGCTACGTGGCTAAATCTAAAAAATCTGATTGTGTCAGGACAGCTGCACCTAGTAATCTAAGTGACACATCGTTGGATTCAGGGTCTCGTTTCCTACATCATGCTGCTCTCAGATAAAGTAGCAAAAACCTGCTGACAGATTCCCTTTTAAGACCTTTAAGATAAGTTGTAGTTTTGAATGACAATTAATTTTACTTTATAATGTACTCAAAATGTATATGGCAGTATGTGTCAGACATAGCTATTTTCTTTTGAAGGCCAACCTATTTCTGTGCTTCAAAGGAGTAACATGATGGCAGCAACTGTACCTATTGGCAACCAGCAAACGCCTCTTCAGGTGGGTTTTAGGTGGTTGCACAGCAGTGATCAGAGCCAGCAGTGATCACTGCAGATAGACGCGGTGCTAGCTGTGCAATACAGCTGTCTCTTGAGCCTGATCTATGAGAATGTGTCACCAGAAAATGACTACCGGTGATTAAATCTGTTTTTTTATTTTAAATTTATTTAAAAAACAAAATCATTTATTAATGTCTGGTTTCCAGATTACTATATTAAAATCATTACTGCCTGTAAATTCCATGGACTCCAAGTGAGGAAAAAACTAAAAATTTACCATGCAAACCTTTTACCATTTGGTGATTTCTTGATGACATTGCCATGTGCTGTAGAGGTTTGGGAATCTGGCTCCTGTATGATCACAGTCTGTGTAACCCAGCAGCACTATGTAAGGCTATGTGCGCACTAGGCGTTTTTGCGCGTTTTTCGGGTGCGTTTTTGTTCAGAAAACTGCATGACTTTGCTTCACCAGCAAAGTCTGAGTTTTCATTTTGGCTGTCTGCACACAGCATTTTTTGTTTAGCTGCGTTTTTGTGGTGCCCACAAAAACGAAGTATGTCAATAATTCCTGCGTTTTCACTGCGTTTTTCACCCATTGAGTTCAATGAGATGTTCAAAAACGCAAGGAAAAACGCAAAGTGGGTAGTACAGTGACGTGTACAGGAAGAGGATTCCTTCTGTTGGTAAACACAGAAGCGTGAATCCTCCCGGTACCGCCAGCGCTGCCTCCACCTCCAGTCCCGAGGTGGAAGCAGCTGCGAAATCAAAAGTGAACAGTAAAAAAAAAAAATCTCATGCTCACCTGTCTGCAGAATCTTGGTACATGTCCACTCCCAGCTCCTCTGACCGATACCACCACCCCTGCTCCGGCTGTGTGCAGATTCCCGGGACACGTCCGATGGCTGCAGGACCTGCCAGTGATCAGCTGATCGTATAAGTCTCACGGTGAGGCTGGCTTTTTACCGGCCAGCTTAAACTATCATCACTGATTACCGCCGGGTCCTGCAGCGATGGACAGATGTGTGTAGTTTTTGTTTTGTTTTTTTTTCTTTCTACTGATGCATCAGCTGATTTGTATAAACGACCTTTACGTTTACTGATTTGTATAAACGACGTTATACAATCAGCTGATGTGTCGTGATTCACATCCTTGAACCTGACACATCAACTGATCGCTTTGCCTTCCAGCAAACCGATCAGATGATAATAGATCCGGATTGGACGGTGCGGGACCCTTGACCCAGGATTACTGCGGAGGTGGGGGGGGGTTTCTTTATTTCAATAAAGATGGAGTCACTAATTGTGTTGTGTTTTATTTCTAATAAAAAAATTTTTGTGGTGGTTTTTTTTTTTTTTACCTTTACTAGAAATTCATGGTGGCCATGTCTAATATTGGAGTGACACCATGAATTTCGGGCTTAGGGTCAGTTGATAATACACAGCTAGCCCTAACCCCATTATTACCCAGCGAGCCACCCGCATCAGGGCCGCTGGAAGACTTGGATACAGCGCCAGAAGGTGGCGCTTCTATGAAAGCGCCATTTTCTGGGGTGGCTGCAGACTGCAATTCGCAGCGGAGTTGCCCAGAAAGCATAGGCACCCTGCGCTGAAGATTCCAATCTCCAGCTGCCTTGTTGTACCTGGCTGGACACACAAATTGCCCACGTCATTTTTTTTTTTTATTTAAATTATTTCATGAAATAATTAAAAAAAAAAAAAAAAAGGGGCTTCCCTATATTTTTGGTTCCCAGCCAAGTACAAATAGGCAGCTGTGGGTTGGGGCAGCCCGTATCTGCCCGCTGTACCTGGCTCGCATACAAAAATATGGAGAAGCCCTTGTAAATTCTTTTTCTTTTTTTTAACGTTTTTGGACAAAAAAATCTCCTGCATACAGTCCTGGATGGAGCATGCTGAGCTTTGTAGTTCTACAGCTGCTGTCTGCTCTCCTGTATACAGTAGTGGATGGAGTATGCTGAGCCTGGTAGTTCTGCAGCTGCTGTCTGCTCTCCTGCATACACTAGTGGAGAATGAAGGAGAACAGATTAAAGCAGGAAATGACATCAGATTTTTTTTTTTTTTTTAATGGCATTGTTCACTGATAAAAAAAATGCATAAAAACACAGTGAACAAAAATGCAGCCAAAAATGCACCAAATCGCGGTAAAAACGCATAGGTTGAGTATAAGGCTAGTTTCACACTTGTGTTGAGCGGCATCCGTTGCATTGCGTTGTGTGACGGATGCAACGGATGTGTTGCACATAGTGACACAGCAACGGATCGTATAAAACAACGGAATCTGCTTTTTTCTTTTTTTCTTTACAGTTTTATCGGCGGCAGACTATTGTGAACGATCAGCTGATCACCCGGCTGCCGGGTTATCAGCTGATCGCTCACAGCAGCCGGTCGCCGGGTGATCAGCTGAACGTTCGGCCGCCGACAATGGGGGGGTTGGAGCGGGTGGAGCCGAGCGGGGCCATGGCGCTGAGGACGTCAGTGCCGCGGGGACTGCATCACTGGTGTGTGTGTGTGTGTGTGTGTGTGTGTGTGTGCGTGCGCTCCATGCGGAAGGGGGCAGAGACGAGCGGGGAAGTGTCGGGCTCCCTGCACATGTAGCCAGGGTAAATATCGGGTAACTAAGCAAAGCACTTTGCTTGGTTACCCGATATTTACCTTGGGTACCAGCATACACCGCTTAGCGCTGGCTACTTGAACACGTAGCCAGGGTAAATATCGGGTAACTAGGCAAAGCGCTTTGCTTAGTAACCCGATATGTACCCTGGTTACGTGTGCAGGGAGCCAGAGAGGGCATGCGCAGTGAAATCCTAAGGATTCCGCTGCTCCAAAAAAGTTACATGCTGTGTTCCTTCCGCCCGACGGAAGCAATGCAGCGTCGGCCAGCGGAAGCAAAGCAGGTCCATCACTCGCAATCCGTCGTCCATACAAGTCTATGCGAAGCAGCGGAATCCGTTAACGGATTCCTCTGTTTTCCAAAACGGCGGATTGCAACTGAAGGAAAACAACGCAAGTGTGAAACTAGCCTAAGACAAGGGGCAGGGTTTTGCATTTAAAGCACCTGTTCAGCTGTGAATTAAAACAAAACTCTGGACTGTCTTGTAGTAGTTGTTGTTTTTGTTTTTAACACAAATGTGAATGCAGGCAATCAGCTTTTATGTTACATACATAGGGGGCTGTTTTGATGTGGGGGTGCCGGATGACCTTGTATGCATGGAAGGTGCACAACCATATATAGAAGACTATTTAAATGTCTTAGTAATTTTGAATGTTCCATATTAAAGGGGTTGTCTACTACTCCTTCTCTCTCTGTTTTCTCCCAACAAAAACACCTATACTCCACTCCGGTGCCGGCAATGGTGAGACCGTGCAGACACCACTGGAATAGCACCGACTCTGGAGACGAGTATAGGCGTTATTTTGTTGAGGAGAAACCTAGTAGTGGAAAGTCCATTTCGATTCGAGTGAGAAGCCCCTTACGGGCATGAATTATTAACGACCTGTCAGGGCATCAGTATCAGATTGATGGGAGTCCAACACTTTAATTCTCAATTGTCAGGTTCCTCAGATGTGACTTTTCACAAAATAAAACTTTTTCATTATCCGTAATTACCCATAGACATGTATATTCTTTCCAAGGACTTTACAAAGAACCATTCATTACTAGTGATGAGCGAGCACTTTTATGCTTAGTATTTGTAACGAGCAGTTGGATGCTTGGATGGGCACTATTTGAGTTCTGTGTGTATTGGTCATCAATGAGGAACATGATCATTTTTCCAGGAACTCTTCTGAAAAAAATACTTGTTCACCATTGACTTACATAGTTGCACCCATCCAGGCGTCCAACTGCTGGTTACAAGTACATAGAAGCCGAGCGTGGTGGTGCTCACTCATCACTTTTCATTATGTGTAAAGGAAAGGCGATTTAATCATTACAATAAGAAAGGGTTCTTTTCAGTCCAGGCCCATTCACACTAGCCAACCGGCGGCAGTAACTCACCACTGATCAGCCGCTTGTTTGCTAATTGAGGGTCCATAATACTCTGCACAGTCAGACCGTGCTACAGATGTGCACTCCTACATCGCCCAGTGTGCAGAGGCTGCATGGGCAGCACGGTGGCTCAGTGGTTAGCACTGCAGCCTTGCAATGCTGGGGTCCTGGGTAGAGATGAGCGAACCAGCCGTGGTTCGGCTCGAGTTCGGTTCGCCGAACGGAGGTCTAGTTCGAGTTCGGTTCGGTGAACCACTCGAACCGCATAGGAAACAATGGGAAGCAATCACAAACACATAAAAACACCTAGAAAATGCCCTCAAAGGTGTCCAAAAGGTGACAAACCACTCACAACACAAACACATGGGAAAGTGACAAGGACATATACTCATACTCATGCGAAAACAAAAGAGCTGGACAAGGAAAAAGAGGAGGAGACACAGATATAGGCATGGCATGCCCTTCTAAAATCATGTAAATCACCGCAAGGTTACTCCAAGTGGAGTCTCCCTTTTTTCCAAAAATTGGGCCCCACACACACCCACCCTTTCAGTGGCAGCACTTGTGCCCCAGTTGTACACTTCACAGCTAGATTTGCATCAAGCACATTCAAAAATACGCCATACTTAACCGTTCCCAGGATGACACCGGGGTAGGTAGCAAAGTTTTTCCTGATCCCAGCTCTGTTCATCTTGGATCATTTTTAAAAACAATGTAAGCAAGGGTTACTCCAAGCGGAGTCTCCCTTTTTTCCAAAAATTGGGCCCCACACACACCCACCCCTTCAGTGGCAGCACTTGTGCCCTAGTTGTACACTTCACAGGTAGATTTGCATCAAGAACATTAAAAATCCACAAGCATTTACTCTCCCCAGGATGACATAGGGGTAGTAAATTCCTTGAGGATCCATGACTTGTTCATTTTGATGAACGTTAGTCTGTCCACATTGTCACTGGACAGAAGCGTGCGCTTATCTGTCAGCACACACCCAGCAGCACTGTAGACATGTTCAGAGACAACGCTGGCAGCTGGACACGACAAGATCTCCAAGGCGTAAGTGGAGAGCTCTGGCCATTTTTCAAGATTTGAAGCCCAAAATGAGCAAGGCTCCATTTGCAAAGTCATGGCATCGATGTTCATTTGGAGATACTCCTGTATCATCCTCTCCAGCCGTTGACTATGTGTCAGACTTGTTGTCTCTGGTGGCCTTGCAAAGGATGGTCTAAAAAAATTATGAAAAGATTCAATAAAATTGCTGTTACCAGCACCACATACGGTGCTACTGGAACGGGTAGACTGTTGAAGATGACAAGACCGTCCCATGTTTGTCAAGTTACAACTGGGAGATTCACTCCCTGCACCACGGGTGTTTGGTGGAAAAGCCGAGCTAAGATCGAGTAACAGCTTTTGCTGATACTCCTGCATATGTGCGTCCCTTTCTATGGCTGGAATTATGTCACAAAATTTGGACTTGTACCGGGGATCTAATAGTGTGGCAAGCCAGTAGTCTTTATCACTTCTAATTTTGACAATACGAGGGTCATGTTGGAGGTAGTGCAACAAGAAGGCACTCATGTGTCTTGCGCAGCCATGCGGACCAAGTCCACGCTGTGTTTGTGGCATAGAGGTGCTAACCGTTCTTTCTTCCTCTGACATCTCCCCCCAACCTCTTTCAACTGAAATTTGACCAAGGTCTCCCTCATCCGCTGAGTCTTCCATGTCCATGGACAGTTCGGCCTCCAATTCTTCATGTTCTCCTGCACCTTCCTCAACATTTCGCCTGCTACCATGCGCCCTTGTTGATCCCTGTCCCCCATGGTCCCATGCCTGCCGCGTTGGTGATGAACGTCTGGACCTTGGTGATGTTGTTGTCTCTTGCGCATATGAATCCTCCTGTTGTCCCACCCCCTGACTCCGAATAGTGGTTAGCGTGTGCTTCAGCATGTAAATGACTGTAATTGTCATGCTGATAATGGCATTGTCAGCGCTAAACATATTCGTCGCCATGTCGAAACTGTGCAGAAGGGTGCATAGGTCCTTGATCTGAGACCACTCCATCAGGGTGATCTGCCCCACCTCTGCATCTCGTTGGCCCAGGCTATACGTCATGACGTATTGCACCAGTGCTCGGCGATGCTGCCACAGTCGCTGTAACATGTGGAGAGTCTAATTCCTGCGTGTCGGCACATCGCATTTCAGGCGATGAACCGGCAGGCCAAAAGACTTCTGGAGCGATGCAAGTCGCTCAGCAGCGGTGGTTGAACGGTGGAAGTGAGCAGACCGTTTTCGTGCCCTGTTCAGAAGGCCATCTAGGCCGGGATAGTGTGTTAAAAATTGCTGGACAACAAGGTTCAACATGTGAGCCATACAAGGCACGTGTGTCACCTTGCCCAGGCGAAGGGCTGCACCCAGGTTTGCAGCATTGTCGCACACGGCCTTACCAGGCAGCAGGTTGAGTGGAGACAACCATTTACCAAACTCAGTCCCCAGAGCTGCCCACAACTCAGCCGCTGTGTGACTCTTAGTTCCAAGACATTTCACGCTAAAGACCGCCTGATGCCGTTGCGCTCTGCTGCCAGCATAGTAATGAGGGGTACGTGATTCCTTCTGCGCAGTTAGAACTCTGGTGGCCTGACCAGGCAGGCTTGGGGCGGAGGTGGAGGAGGCAGAAGCAATGGCGGAAATTGGACAGACAGAGGATTGACACACAAGTCGTGGGGACGGCAAGACTTGTGCAGCAGACCCTTCACCATCTATTACCATAGTTACCCAGTGCCCAGTCAGCGACATGTAACGTCCCTGTCCATGCTTACTGGTCCAAGTATCGGTGGTGAAATGCACCCGTTCACACACAGAGTTTCTCAAGGAAGCGGTGATGTTGTGTGCGACATGCTGGTGTAGCGCAGGCACACCTTTCTTAGAGAAGTAGTGGCGACTGGGCATCTGGTACTGGGGCACAGTGACAGACATAAGGTCTCTAAAATCCTGTGTGTCCACCAGGCGGAAAGGCAGCATTTCGGTAGCCAAGAGCTTACAGAGGGATAAAGTCAACCTCTTAGCTTTGTTATGGGTCGCAGGAAATGGCCTTTTATTTGTCCACATCTGAGGGACAGAGATCTGGCTGCTGTGTGTAGACGGTGTTGAGTAGGGTGTCCCTTGAAAAATGCAGGTTTATGAGGAAAGTGCAGGCGTAGACCTGATGTTGCCTTCATCCAACGTTGGTGCTATCGATGTCTGAGAGAGCTGTACACACGCACTTGTTTCCCCTTCCAAACCAACTGACGACCTACCAAGCAAACTGCCTGTTGCGGTTACAGTGGTGGAAGTTGTGCGTGGAAAACATGGTGTGACAGCTGTCCCCACAGTCCTAGAAGATGAAGAGCGCGTGGATGCACTGGAAGGGGCAGGCGGTGGATGGTTCACTCCGCTAGGCCGCATTGCAGCACGGTGAGCTTCCCACTGGGACATATGATATTTATTCATGTGACGATTCATGGAAGAAGTTGTCAAACTGCTGAGGTTTTGCCCTCTACTAACAGAATCACGACAAATTTTACAGATCACATAATTTGGCCGATCTTTTGCTATGTTAAAAAAGGACCAGGCTAGGCAAGGCTTAGAGGGCATGCGACCTGCTGATCCACCCCGACTAGTGCTCCGAGGCAGAGTGGTGGCTGAGGATGCAGTTGTAGACGTGCTACCAGTACTCTGACTCTGTCCAGGAAGGCGCAAGGTAACTTCGTCGTCAGTTGCATCCTCCTCCACCGCCTCTGTTGACCTCCTCGAGTGCCTGACTGTGGGTTGACAGTAGGTGGGATCTAGAACTTCCTCATCAATTGTTATGTTTGCACTCCCCTCACCCTCAGACCGAGCCTCTTCTTGCCCTGACCGAATATTTATGTTGTCATCCCAATCTGGTATCTGTGTCTCATCGTCATCAGTATGTTCCTCATTGTCTAGAACAACAGGTGTTACAGTTTGTGAAAAAGGGTCAACATTATGCTCAGAAACTTGGTCCTCACGGCCTGAATCAGAGTCACAAAGGTTCTGGGCATCACTGCAGACCATTTCCTGGTCTGTACTCACTGTAGCTTGGGAGCACACCTCTGATTTCCAGGCTATAGTGTGACTGAACAGCTCGGCAGACTCAGCCATCTCAGTTCCACCATACTGTGCAGGGCAGATGGAGACTTCAAAGCTGGGAGAAAGCAAGTGTGATTGGGATGACAACTCAGAGGACTGGTGTTTTTTGGATGCGGTAGTTGAGGTGGCGGAGAGGGTACTTATTGGACCACTTGAGATCCATTCAAGCATTTTCTTTTTTTGGCCATCATCTACCTTTTGTTCCAGTTGTTCGTGTCCGTAAAAAAGGGAGCACATCGGATTGTCCACGGTAAGTAGTAGACATCTTACTCTTGCTGAAAGATGGTCTATCTTCAGCAGATGTTAATGGAGCTTTGCCACCTTCCCCACGGACAAACCCTTTTTTTCCTTTTCCAACACGCCTCTTCCCCTTTCCACCAGCATCTGTCATTTTGCCACTCATTTTGATTGCGACAAGATTGGGCACTTAAAATGTGGTAGTAAAAATTGAGAGGTGGTGTAGATTGCAGCGGTGGTCTATCTTTATTAACAGCAGAATAAACAACAATAACTATCCCTGACAATGCAACTACGGCCCTTAAACTGGCAGCATAGTTTGATATTAGAATGGCTTAGTAACAATGAGTTTGAGTGTGCAATGCAGAAGTGCTGCAAATAGATTTGCACTAGTGGGACACTAATGGAAGTCCAACAGCCACTTTTAGGATGCCACTAAGTTTACTCAGTGTTTGCTAGTATAATGGCGCTAGTATAATGGCTTAGTAACAATGAGCTTGAGTGTGCAAAGGGCAGGAGGGTACAGAGGCAGGGTTGTGGGTCTCTGGGTAGAGGAAAGGAAACCTCACTTTCTATCCCTCCTAATGGGGAAATGCAGCGAGGAAATCCCTGACCTTAGCTACACAGACGCTGGTATCTTCTGTAGCTGTTAAAATCTGTTTCCACGGACCTGACTGTCACCTATGGCTCTGAGCCTGCTGGAATTAGCCCTTACAAGGGCTAATAGAAACTGCTATCCCTATTCTGTATAGTACTGTGTGTAGAGCGTACACAGTAGTATCGGGGACAGGAGCTACGCCAGCGGTGACTGACACCCAGACGCAGAAGGCAGATAATGGCGTCTGGACGGGCAAATACCCATTTTCTTCGGCGCTCCATTGGGAGACCCAGACGATTGGGTGTATAGCTACTGCCTCCGGAGGCCACACAAAGCATTACACTAAAAAGTGTAAGGCCCCTCCCCTTCTGGCTATACACCCCCCGTGGGATCACGGGCTGCTCAGTTTTCAAGCTTTGTGCGAAGGAGGTCAGACATCCACGCATAGCTCCACTGTTTAGTCAGCAGTAGCTGCTGACTATATCGGATGGAAGAAAAGAGGGCCCATGCTAAAGGGCCCCCAGCATGCTCCCTTCTCACCCCACTCTTGTTGGCGGTGTTTGTTAAGGTTGAGGTACCCATTGCGGGTACGGAGGCTGGAGCCCACATGCTGCTTTCCTTCCCCATCCCCCTGAGGGCTCTGGTGAAGTGGGATCTTACCGGCCTCCAGGCTCTGAGGCCGGGCTCCATCCACAGACCCGGAGATCCTGCTGGATACGGAGCTGGGTACCGTCAGGGACAAGGCCCTGCAACATTCAGGTACTCTGTGTCCCCGTACAGACAGGCACAGACACACTCCAGCGTTGCTGGGTGTTCTAGTGCGCCGGGGACAGTAGCGCTGCGCGCTTGGGTTATACTCACTGCAGCTTAGCTGAGTGAGTTTATGTGTGGGGAACTTCCGCGCCGGCCGCCCCTGGAGACTGCGGCGCGGCTGAGACTTGTGGTGCGCCGGGGACTTCGCGCCGACCGTACTTTTACGACGGCAGCGCTTATAAATCTAGTCCCCGGCTTCTGCGGCCTAGTTAAGTTTCGTTCCCGCCCCCAGCCCTGTCAGTCAGGGAAGGGGAGAGACGCTGTACAATAGTCAGCGCCGAGGGCTGGAGTCTTATTTACATACTCCAGCCCTCTCACTGGGCACAGTGGGACGCCAGTTTCCCGCTCTTTGTCTGCAGCACGCCCACGGCCCGCCCCTCTTCACAGGACGCCGGCAGCCATTCCTGCACGCAGTCTGAGCTGGAGAACGGACATAGCCCTGGGAGACCCAGACAGGGGATTCTGGCGACCACACACCCGCTGTTAAGCGGGCGGTAAGCAGCACCTAGGTGCTGACCCCACTAGTGCCACAGTGTTGTTTTGCGTACTTTTGTCTGTACCTATATATATTGCACTGTACGGTCGCTTCTTGGCTTATACCCCTATATTGCTCTGAGGAGACAACAGCATGTCATCCGCAAAAAGCAAGGGTGCCAAGGCACAGGCTTCATATGCTGCCTGTACCGCATGTGGGGCTGATCTACCGGCAGGTTCCACTGACCCCCATTGTGTGCAATGTTCGGTCCCTGTGCCACTTCGTCAGCCGGAGTCTATGCTAGTAGTGGCCCAGGCAGAGACGCCTGTGAACCCTGCCCCGGTGACGGGGACAGACTTTGCAGTTTTTGCTGATAAGATGTCTGTGACTATGACAAAAATTCTAGAAACTTTGCAGTCCAGGCCGGTCACTCAGACCATGGGCACTGTTGATTCAATGTTCCCCGGTCCCCCTCAGTTAGAACTAATCCGTGCTCCAAGGGGGTCCCAGGCATCACAGGCTGAAGGCTCTGACTCGGACGACAGTCCCAGGCAGCCTAAGCGAGCTCGCTGGGAGAGACCCTCGGCGTCATCACGCTGGTCAGGGTCTCAGCGAGAGGATTCTCTGTATGATGAGACAGAGCTAGGTGATCATGAGTCTAATCCTGAGACCGCTCTCAACCTGGATACCCCTGATGGTGACGCCATGGTGAATGATCTTATAGCGGCCATCAATAGACTGCTGGATATTTCTCCTCCAGCGGAGGAGGCAGCAGCACAGCAGGAGAAATTCCATTTCAGGTATCCCAAGCGTAAATTGAGTACTTTTCTGGACCACTCTGACTTCAGAGAAGCAGTCCAGAAACACCATGCTTATCCAGATAAGCGTTTCTCCAAACGTCTTAAAGGATACACGTTATCCCTTTCCCCCTGACGTGGTCAAACGCTGGACCCAGTGTCCAAAGGTGGACCCCCCAATCTCCAGGCTTGCGGCTAGATCCATAGTTGCAGTGGAAGATGGGGCTTCACTTAAAGATGCCAATGACAGACAGATGGACCTTTGGTTGAAATCTGTCTATGAAGCTATTGGCGCGTCGTTTGCTCCAGCATTCGCAGCCGTGTGGGCACTCCAAGCTATTTCAGCTGGTCTGGCGCAGGTGGACTCTGTCATACGTCCATCAGTGCCGCAAGTGGCGTCCTTGACCTCGCAAATGTCTGCGTTTGCGACTTACGCTATCAATGCGGTCTTGGACTCTACCAGCCGTACGTCAATGGCGTCCGCCAACTCTGTGGTTTTACGCAGAGCCTTATGGTTAAAGGAATGGAAAGCAGATTCTGCTTCCAAAAAATGCTTAACCAGTTTGCCATTATCTCAGGACAGACTGTTTGGTGAGCAATTGGCTGAAATCATTAAACAGTCCAAGGGTAAGGACTCTTCCTTACCCCAGCCCAGATCAAGCAAACCTCAACAGTGGAGGGGACAGTCGAGGTTTCGGTCCTTTCGAGGCTCGGGCAGGGCCCAATTCTCCTCGTCCAAAAGGACTCAGAAGGAGCAGAAGAGCTCAGATTCCTGGCGGGCTCACTCACGCCCAAAGAAAGCAGCCGGAGGAACCGCTTCCAAGCCGGCTGCCTCATGACTTACGGCCTCCTCTCTCCGCATCCTCGGTCGGTGGCAGGCTCTCCCGCTTTTGCGACATTTGGCTGCCACAGGTCAAAGACCGGTGGGTAACAGACATTTTGTCTCACGGGTACCGGATAGAGTTCAGTTCTCGTCCTCCGCCTCGGTTCTTCAGAACTTCCCCACATCCCGACCGAGCCGATGCTCTTCTGCAGGCGGTGTGCTCTCTAAGGGCAGAAAGAGTGGTGATCCCTGTTCCTCTTCAGGAACGAGGTCAAGGTTTTTACTCCAATCTGTTTGTGGTGCCAAAAAAGGACGGCTCTTTCCGTCCTGTTCTGGACCTAAAACTGCTCAACAAGCACGTGAAAACCAGGCGGTTCCGGATGGAATCTCTCCGCTCCGTCATTGCCTCGATGTCTCAAAGAGATTTCCTAGCATCAATAGACATCAAAGATGCTTATCTCCACGTGCAGATTGCTCCAGAGCACCAGCGTTTTCTACGCTTCGTTATAGGAGACGAACACCTTCAGTTCGTAGCCCTGCCATTTGGTCTGGCGACAGCCCCACGGGTTTTCACCAAGGTCATGGCAGCAGTGGTAGCAGTCTTGCACTCTCAGGGACACTCGGTGATCCCTTACTTGGACGATCTACTTGTCAAGGCACCCTCTAAAGAGGCATGCCAACACAGCCTGAACGTTGCGCTGGAGACTCTCCAGACTTTCGGGTGGATCATCAACTTTTCAAAGTCAAATCTGTCACCGACCCAATCACTAACATATCTTGGCATGGAGTTTCATACTCTCTCAGCGATAGTGAAGCTTCCGATGGACAAGCAGCGTTCACTACAGACAGGGGTGCACTCTCTCCTTCAAGGCCAGTCGCACCCCTTAAGACGCCTCATGCACTTCCTGGGGAAGATGGTGGCAGCAATGGAGGCAGTCCCGTTTGCGCAGTTTCATCTGCGCCCACTTCAATGGGACATTCTCCGCCAATGGGATGGGAAGTCGACGTCCTTAGACAGGAAAGTCTCCCTTTCCCAGACGGCCAAGGACTCTCTTCAATGGTGGCTTCTTCCCACCTCATTATCACAAGGAAGGTCCTTCCTACCCCCATCCTGGGCGGTGGTCACGACAGACGCGAGTCTGTCAGGGTGGGGAGCAGTTTTTCTCCACCACAGGGCTCAGGGTACGTGGACTCAGCAGGAGTCCACCCTTCAGATCAATGTTCTGGAAATCAGGGCAGTGTATCTTGCCCTACAAGCCTTCCAGCAGTGGCTGGAAGGAAAGCAGATCCGAATTCAGTCGGACAACTCCACAGCGGTGGCATACATCAACCACCAAGGCGGGACACGCAGTCGGCAAGCCTTCCAGGAAGTCCGGCGGATTCTGATGTGGGTGGAAGCCACGGCCTCCACCATATCCGCAGTTCACATCCCCGGCATCGAAAACTGGGAAGCAGACTTCCTCAGTCGCCAGGGTATGGACGCAGGGGAATGGTCCCTTCACCCGGACGTGTTTCAGGAAATCTGTCGCCGCTGGGGAAGGCCGGACGTCGACCTAATGGCGTCCCGGCACAACAACAAGGTCCCAACGTTCATGGCACGGTCTCGCGATCACAGAGCTCTGGCGGCAGACGCCTTAGTGCAAGTTTGGTCGCAGTTCCAGCTGCCCTATGTGTTTCCCCCTCTGGCACTCTTGCCCAGAGTGCTACGCAAGATCAGGTCCGATTGCCGCCGCGTCTTGCTCGTTGCCCCAGACTGGCCGAGGAGGTCGTGGTATCCGGATCTGTGGCATCTCACGGTCGGCCAACCGTGGGCGCTACCAGACCGGCCAGACTTACTGTCACAAGGGCCGTTTTTCCAAGGGGTCGTGGCCACCATGAGACAGGCTAGGAAGCCCACGTCTGCTAAGATCTACCACAGAACGTGGAAGATTTTCTTATCCTGGTGCTCGGCACAGGGAGTGTCCCCCTGGCCATTTGCATTGCCTACTTTTCTTTCCTTCCTACAATCTGGTTTGGAAAAAGGCTTATCGCTCGGCTCCCTTAAAGGGCAAGTCTCAGCGCTATCGGTATTTTTTCAAAAGCGTCTAGCACGACTTCCTCAGGTACGCACGTTCCTGCAGGGGGTTTGCCACATCGTCCCTCCGTACAAACGGCCGTTAGATCCATGGGATCTGAACAAGGTACTAGTTGCTCTCCAGAAGCCGCCCTTCGAGCCTCTGAAGGATGTTTCACTTTCTAGACTCTCACAGAAAGTGGCCTTTCTGGTAGCGGTCACGTCTCTTCGGAGGGTATCCGAGCTGGCAGCGCTGTCATCCAAAGCTCCCTTCCTGGTATTTCACCAGGACAAGGTAGTGCTGCGCCCGATTCAGGAGTTTCTCCCTAAGGTGGTATCCTCTTTTCATCTCAATCAGGATATCTCCTTACCTTCCTTTTGTCCTCATCCAGTTCATCGGTATGAAAAGGATTTGCATTTGTTGGATCTGGTGAGAGCACTCAGAATCTACATTTCCCGCACGGCGCCCCTGCGCCGCTCGGATGCACTCTTTGTCCTTGTCGCTGGTAAGCGCAAAGGATCGCAGGCTTCCAAATCCACCCTGGCTCGATGGATCAAGGAACCAATTCTTGAAGCCTACCGTTCTGCTGGGCTTCCGGTTCCACCAGGGCTGAAGGCCCATTCTACCAGAGCCGTGGGTGCGTCCTGGGCATTACGACACCAGGCTACGGCTCAACAGGTGTGCCAGGCAGCTACCTGGTCGAGTCTGCACACTTTCACCAAACATTATCAGGTGCATACCTACGCTTCGGCGGACGCCAGCCTAGGTAGAAGAGTCCTGCAGGCGGCGGTTTCCTCCTCGTAGGGGAGGGCTGTTTTGCAGCTCTAACTTGAGGTATTAATTTACCCACCCAGGGACTGCTTTTGGACGTCCCAATCGTCTGGGTCTCCCAATGGAGCGCCGAAGAAGAAGGGAATTTTGTTACTTACCGTAAATTCCTTTTCTTCTAGCTCCAATTGGGAGACCCAGCACCCGCCCTGTTTCCTTCGGGATTTTTGTTTTTTTCGGGTACACATGTTGTTCATGTTGAACGGTTTCAGTTCTCCGATGTTACTTCGGATTGAATTTGTTTAAACCAGTTATTGGCTTTCCTCCTTCTTGCTTTAGCACTAAAACTGAGCAGCCCGTGATCCCACGGGGGGTGTATAGCCAGAAGGGGAGGGGCCTTACACTTTTTAGTGTAATGCTTTGTGTGGCCTCCGGAGGCAGTAGCTATACACCCAATCGTCTGGGTCTCCCAATTGGAGCTAGAAGAAAAGGAATTTACGGTAAGTAACAAAATTCCCTTCTTTATAATGCAGGGGCATGTGACATGGACATCCTATCATACATGCCGTTGCTTCTCTGGCTAAAAGTCCACTTAGCTGTGTGTGTGTCTGGGATTGGCTGACATGCTGGCTCGCCCCACTACACGTGCGCGCTTAGGGAAGGAAGACTAGGGGAAAAAAAAAAAAAAAAAGCGATCGCCATTATACAAACAGCAGTGATCTGAATGCGCTGTTCCCGCACACTATACGCTGAAATTTCATAATAGTGTGAGTCACAGAGTGACTTACACTATTACAGCGGAAAGCCAGCTAGTAATTAGCTTGGCATTTGCTGCTAGAACCGTTCTCGAACGGAACTAGAACTATCGAGCTTTAGCAAAAAGCTCGAATTCTAGTTCGATCTAGAACAAACCCCAAAATCACTCGAACTGGAGAACCACGAACCGCGCTCAACTCTAGTCCTGGGTTCTAGTCTCACTAAGGACACCATCTGCGAGGAGTTTGTATTATCTCTCCGTGTTTGCGTGGGTTTCCTCCGGGTTCTCCTGTTTCCTCCCACACTCCAAAAACATACTGATAGGGAATTTAGATTGTGAGCCCAAATGGGGACAGTGTTGCCAATGTATGTAAAGCGCTATGGAATTAATAGCGCTATATAAATGAATAAATATTATTATTATTATTATTATTATTATTATAGTCCTTGACAGCTCAGGCCCTGTTTACACAAGAACGTCTGCATATTAAAATAGGATAGATGATATCTAATGTCAAATAGTGTTGGGATTAGAATTATTCGAGAAATTAATAATCCTTAGAACTTGATGGACGAGTGTCTTTCAATGCAACCTGTAACCTCCAAGATGGAGAACATACAGTGTGAAAAGCCAACTTATTTTTTTATTTATTGGTAACATTCTTCCTGTGTTACTTGAGGGTTTCACGTGCGTAAATTTTACTGTTCTGATATGAGAATGAATGGCTTCAAGTGACATTGAGCAATAGGTTCTTGTGAAAATGTCACCAGTGAAAACCTGAAGTTCCAGTTGTCCAGGTGTTGATGGGGTACATGAAAATTTTTTTTGTTCTGAAATATTTACCTCATTCTGATTCTATTATTTTATTTTTTCTAATAGAAAAGTGAGTGTTGCTCTTTTTCCAGTTTCCTCATCACTAGATTTCTGAGCCCTACGCAGTCATGAAGGGGGCACAGAGCGCAGTGGCAGCACTTTGTTTTTTTATGTTAGTCTATTTAACACAAGCTAATAAAAGGGCTGAACTTTAATTGTGAAAGCCCCCGGGCACACTGACCTATTAGAGAATAGGTGTCCTTGCTGCTGGCTTGTCTTTTTCTAGACATGTAGTGCAGGCATTGTTTTGTTAAAGGGGTATTCCGATCTCGAAGATCCTGTCCCATTATGTAGTAGGTATAATAAATAATATTATCCAATCACTCCAATTAGAAATGTAGTATAGTTCTTAAGATTCACTATGTCTCTTACCTCATGTGCAGGCATTGCAGGACCTTAGGTATCCATGTTTATGACTACTAGCAACTAACTGACTATATGTGTGGTCATAACCATGGATACCTTAAGTCCTGCAATGCCCTGCCTGCTCATGAGGTAAGTGACATAGTAGGGCAACATGGTGGCTCAGTGGTTAGCACTGCATCCTGGCAGCGCTGGGGTCTTGGGTTCAAATCCCACCAAGGACACCATCTGCAAGGAGTTTGTATGTTCTCCCCGTGTTTGCGTGGGTTTCCTCCCATACTCCAACGACATATAGATAGGGACTCTAAATTGTGATCCCCAATGGAGACAGTATTTCCAAGGTATGTAAAGTGCTGTGGAATTAATAGCGTTATATAAATTAATAAATTATTATTATTTTTTATTATTATTGTGAATCAGGAGATCTATACTACATGTCTAACTGGACGTATTTGCTAATATTATTACACCTACTCCATATCCGGATAGGATCTTGGCGATGGGAATACCCCTCTAATGTGCTGGGCTCATACTAGTTCTCTTTTACTGTTGGCGATCTTTCATTTCATGGGGTCCAGTTTAGTCCTCAGGGATTTTATTAGGTATATGTAATATACTGGGTGTTGGCGCTGTGTATCAGATGTGTGGCCGTGACTAGTACACATATATACTTTTTTGATACAGAATAAGTTGCTGTGTTTTTAGGACCAGCAATGAAGTGTCCTAGGCAGTCATGGAAGCGCAGGGTTTAGGATTAAGCGATTTGTCAGTGTTGCTTGTGCTTCGGCTTCTTCTGCTCCAGAAATCTGTCTAACATGGTTAAGCAAACACTTAGCTGATCTGACATTTCATCTTGGAAATGCTGTTACTTAGAATTAACGGCAATCTCCCTCTGACACGTGGCACAGTTCTCTCGCGAAGAGTTTTCTGTGCATCTGTGTGGTCCTACACAAACGGACTGGTGGGCAAACGTTGTGGCTCCTATTTTGTGAGAGGCATTGCCAATTGATCCATACTCATGTTACTGCGAATTGCTGTAGAGCAGATTTGCCCGGTTTGGTGGGATGGAGGGCCACATCTTGGACGCCACAGTGGCATCTGTCAGCAATCAGTGTGCTCAGGACATATCACACATGTAGGCAGATATTGCTGCCGCATTCGCCTCCTTCACGGCTCCTTGGCCGCACTGGAATGAACTCTCTTCATTACTGAAAAGCTTTTGTGTGTGTTCAGATTGGATGTGACATCTGGGAAGGGACACAACAGTATTTGCACGAATGGGCTTCAGGACCTGTTTTGGAGCATAATTAAAGTGTGTGCCTCCTGGGAATAGAGGAATAAAGACGCCCCAGGCCTTGCCATGAAATATATGACTTACTGCTAGACCAAGAGTGGGCTTGACAGTTACCAGAAGATTGCAGCTGTAATAGCCCACCTACCTTCAGGAGAGTCATGTTCAGTGTTCTCACGACTCTCCTGGCCAGCTCCGCATGAAGCCTACAAAACATGATCCCCTCAGCTTCCTAAAAGTCACCTCCACAGCCTCATATTTCAATCCAAAGCCTTATTATTATTTTTTTTTTTACTAGCTACAAAGGAAAGTGCTGCTCAGGGAGAAGAAGGAAAAAGAATGCCTCCATGCATTTGTATTGCCCATCATTAGTCTTTTTATACTTCTTTTTATAAATGTGTCAACGTGTAAAGTGGAAGCTTGCGTCTACACATGAAGGGTTAGGACCTATTAAGCCCAATGTACTAATAGTGTAATTGAGATTAGCATAATTGGGAAAAAAATCCCAGCTGTTCACAGTAATGAGGTTTTTACTCATTAAAGATATTTACCTAGAGATATAGTGTTAATCTGCATAGTAATCAGTGAGAGAAACAGCTCCCTGCACCACCACGATTTCTGGAAGTAAGCAGCTGCAGGAAAAAACAAAATTAATTTTCTTCCAGTAGCCCCTGCTCCTCCAGTAATGCAGCCAGACATGATGTAAAACATATCTCTTCTTGCATATTTCCCTTATATCTGAGGTGAATTGACGTTTTTGGAGGTGACTGCTACCCGTTAACAATGCTTGTTTATTCTAAGCCTTTCCAAAATTCCTACGTACAAGCTCAGTGTAGGGTAACCTTTTAAAAGAATTAAGATTTAAATTGAGTCTAGTCTGGGTAGCAAATTGTAAGAAAATTAGAGCTCACCCACTTAATGTCTGAGATCTGGGAAATAGATCCGGAGGGTGCAGGAAGAAAGACTGGTGCAGCTCAGTACAGACATAGGCGAAAATGGAGTCTGCACAAGCCGTCCGCTAATGGTCTTCTTTATTTATAAAGTCTTGATTAAATCATGCACACGCGATGGGGAAGGATAAGGCTACTTTCACACTTGCGTTGTTTTGCATCCGTCACAATCTCTTGTGTGACTGATGCAACGGATGCGTTGCAGATAGTGGCACAACTGATGTGACTGATGCTGCAAAACAACGATCCGTTGTTTTTTTTTTTTATACTGCTTTACCAGCGGCAAGCTATTGTGAACGATCAGCTGATCGCTCTCAAACGAAGGCCGCCGGGCGATCAGCTGATCGTTCACAAAAGCCGGCCGGTCAGCTGATCGCTCACAAAAGCCTGCCGCCGGGCGATCAGCTGATCACTCTCTCTCGTTCGGCCGCCGAGAGAGAAACATTGATTTCGGTGATTAAACATAAGAGCTGAGCATGCACAGTGAAGGAAAAAAAAAAAAAAAGATTCCGTCGCTCAAAAAATGCTACATGCTGCATTCCTGCCGCACGATGGTCAGTTGTTCCACGACTGATCCGTCAGGCGGCGGATGCAACGCAGACACAGTAGTCTCAATCCGTTGTCCATACAAGTCTATGGGAAACAGCGCAAGCCGTTAACTGATTATGTTGCTTTCATTGCGGCGGATTGCGACTAACGCAAGTGTGAAAGTAGTCTAAAAACAACTGACGCGTTTCGAGTGCGTGACACTATTAATCATAGAATCGTACCTTTAGTCTGGGTAACTGTCTTTTTAACAAGTAAACTAGGCATATAATACTGCTGACCTATCCACAGGACAGGTAATCAATATCCGAACAGTGGGAGCTGGACGCCCACCATCCCCACCGACGAGCTGTTGATAACGCAGCATTAGAGTTGAGCGAGTTCCTAACTATTCATACTTGCTATACTCATAACGAGTACTGTCTAATACTCGCGTATTATTCCGAATAGTGTGTGCAATGCAAGTCAATGGGGAAAACTCGCAAAGTAACAAGTAACCTGAATTCTGCACTATTCGCTACTCGCACTAATAGTGCAGCATTCGGGTTACTCGTTACATTGCGAGTTTTTCCCCATTGACTTGCATTGCACACGCTATTCGGAATGATACGCGAGTATTCGACAGTACTCGTTATGAGTATAGCGAGTACAAATAGTTAGGAACTCGCTCAACTCTACACTGGATGAATGTGAGCACTGAATGGAGAGCACAGCCAAGATCTGCAGATCAGCGCCAAAACACATTGATGTCCTCAGCTCCATTCATTGTTTACATCTGGCCGCTGACAGATCTGGTGACAGCTGATCGTGGGGGAGCCGGACCCCCACTGATCTGATTGATGACGTGTCCAAAAGATAGGTCATCAATATTATACGCCCAGACAACCCCTAACAAAGCATTCAGTTATGCAGTTAATTTTAGGTAGTCGCGTGCTGTTAAAAGCTACACGTCCTGTGCTAAAATACTGACACATTGTGCTCACTGTGCAGATAATGAGTAAGGTAATAAAGGGACAGAACTGACATCCACTTCCAGATTAGTGCTGATTTCAATCTCGCAGTTCTAGTTTACAAATATTCAATATTGGAGTATAATTTGGAAGGCTCTCACATTTACTGTCCTTCGAGGATCAGTCTGGATGCGTCAAGGAAATTATTTTGTCTTGTTTGCTATCCTTGTTACTGTCTAAGCAACCTTCAAGAAGCTTTGTTTTGTTTGTTTTATGCCCTTTGTTTTTGGTTGTGATTTTAGCAGTCTTTATATATATATATATATATATATATATATATATATATATATATATATATATATATATATAATTTTTTTTTTTTCTTTTTTTTTCCCCCTCAAAATAAGAGAGCTGCACATAAAATAAAATCAGCATTTTAAATGAATCACAGTCCTTCAATTAGTGCTGAATGCAGTAAATGAAGGGCTGCCTGTCGGGCGAGTCCAATGCAGAAGTCACTGGCTTAAGTTAATATGCTCATATCCTGTTGTGTGATTGTTTGAAGGGGGTAAATGTGTGGCTCGGATTTCCTTGCAGGAATGTTTTCTGTGTGATCCAGGAAGAGGACGTGGTAAATCTCAGGTCTTATCACCTTGGGCTCTGCACAAGGCATTTGTTTCTCACATGTTCCTAAGTCAGCAGTGCGCTCACAAAACAATTTATTTATTAGGTGCCAACATACGCCACAGCAGAGCATTGTGGGAGCACCGGACGAGCATGCGGGATGTATAGAAACGTACAATGCGGAGTTGTGTGGTGTGAACCAAAAAATCCTTCATTTAATATGTTAGTGGGGGAGTAATCATGTACATAGGTTGTTAGTGGTGTGTAATCCCCCCCGAACATGTGTAAGGGTCTCGGCTCGCGGGCGGACCTCTGAAATGTTCCGTTTACTTTGGGAAGGGAGCCGGCTCAGTTTGGTTACACCTCAGATTCCTGCAGACCGCAGATTAACACTAGGTTTAATTAGTTGTGAGTTGCTAAATGATCAGCGAATTTGTTGCTTGATTATTTATATATTGCTGCTCTAAAGGGGTATTCCCATCTCCAAGATTCTATGCCAATTTGTAATAGATGTAGTAATAATAATAATAATAATACAGTGGAACCTTGGATTAAGAGTAACTTGGTTTGAGAGCGTTTTGCAAGACAAGCAAAGCTTTTTACAAACTTGTAACTTGGTTTAAGAGCAATGCTTTACCATAAGAGCAAATACTCACCGTGCACACTTCCAGTTCTGTCGTTTCACCGCACTCTGACCCGCTCTGGAGGTAACTTTCTGTCCATATGTACTGTATATAATATACCATTGTACAGTGCAGTATATACTATATAGCATGTCTATCAATTTGCATTTGTGGATGCAGTATTGTATTTTCTTTCTGCTAACCAGTACAAGCACATTGCTTGTATTGTACCTCCCGCACACCAATAATTCTATAGTGTAAGCTAAAGTGCAGTTTAATTTGTTTTATATGCTTTTACAGTACTGTACAGTATTTTGTATTAGGCTACTTTCACACATCCGGTTTTTGCTCTGCGGCACAATACGACGCTCTGCAGAAAAACCGCAACCGTTTTTTTTGCTGCCGGTTGCGGTTTATTTTGCATAGACTTACATTAGTGCCGTATTGTGCCACATGGGCTTGCGTTCGGTCCGGTTTTTGCCGCATGCGGCAGAATTAGCCGATGCCGCGGCCGGATGGAACGTTGCCTGCAACGTTTTTTGCTCCGGCAAAAAAAAACGCATCGCGCCGCATCCGGCCGCTGCGGCGCATTGTTCAATGCATGCCTATGGACGCCGGATGCGGCGCGATGCGGAAAAAAACGCATCCGGCCGCCGCATGCGGTTTCTTCCACTGTGCATGCTCAGTAGCGAGCCGCAAACAGAAAAAACCGGACCGGCCGCATGTAAAAACTTATGCAAAGGATGTAGTGTTTTCGCCGCATCCGTTGCATAGGTTTCACAGCCGGATTGAGCCGCAGTGCTCAAACCGGATGTGTGAAAGTAGCCTTAGTGTACTGTAATTTTATGAATAACATTACATTATTTTGTATTACTGTAATAACTTTGTATAAATACAGTAAATTTTGGTTGTGGAGCGAATTGTCTGGGTTTTAATTATTCCCTATGGGAAAATTCGCTCTGATATTATTATTATTTATAATTATAGCGCCAATTATGCCATGGGGGATATGAGTAACTTGGTTTAAAAGCACATTCCCGGAACGTTTATGCTTGTAATCCAAGGTTCCACTGTATTAGCAAATATCTCAAATTAGAAATGTAGTATAGTTCTCCTGATTCACTATGTCGCTCATCTCATGTGCAGGGCATTGCAGGACCTCAGGTATCCATGGCTATGACCACTAGCAACTAACTATCTGTGACCTATGTACGTGGTCGTATGCCCTGACAGGGAATCAGAACAAGTAGACTACATTTCTAATTGGAGGCATTTGCTAATATTATTATTATTATTACACCTACAACATATCGGGATAGGATCTTGGAGATGGGCATAACCCTTTAAATGTTTGTTTTTGAGATGCCATAAATCTACTTGGGATTATTAACTTTATTGATTTTTTTTTTTTTTTGCTTTACTGAATCCCGAGTTCTATTGGTCATTTTATGGGGGGGGGGGGAGAATCATCACATCCTCTTTACCTATGTCAGAGGTGCACAAGCCTGTGGAGGACCACATTGAGGTATTTATGATAAAATAGATTACATTGGTCCATCAGCTACATTGGTAGTCAATGGCTTCTGGACCAGAGCCCTGTGAGCTACCTCCTACCAGTCAGTAGTCCCTACACCTCTTATTAGTAGGCACTGCATGATGACATCCCCAGCCCATTAACCAGAGGAGGCACTGAGGATCGCGGCTGGTAGGAGGAGATTCATGGGGATCTCCTCTGGAGGCTACAGATTAGCAATGTGCCTACTGGCCCAGGACGCTATGAAGCTTTTCACCCAACTCCTAGTGTTGAACCTCAGATTACAAATAAATTCAGCGATGTCATCATACAAGTCATTTGTCATATCAAAAGTGTGTGCCTAAAATGTTTATCTGCAGGTTCCACTTTCAGGACTTCCACCTATCGAGACAATAATAGCTGTCCTCTTCTTCCCTATTTAATATTCTAGAAGGGAGAACGAGCATCCCAAAATTCTAATTATACGTTTCATTAAGAAATATCTGTATTATAGATTATTACAGTTTAGTTGCCATTTAAAAAAAAAAAATGTATGCAAATGAGGGTCTTCAGTGCACCTTTATGGGGCCAATCGTTCTGTGCACACGTATGCCCCCTCAATCTGCATACTGAGCACTTTGTCATAAGTCGATTGACCACTCCATTAACGACTCTGCAACTCTGCCCGGACACTGCAGCAGCGCCATTATAGTGACATTACAGGCTCATCGCTCCTTTTTGTGGTTACAGCTTGGTACTGTACTGCAGACAGGAGCCGGTGATGGCGGCCGCCGGCTCTAAGATGTGAGCCTGGCTGGGCTCCTGCGAGGTCCGTGCTGAGTTGTAGAGCCGCTGATTGTGTGCAGACGGCGCTTCCTGGTCAGTATGGAGGGGTGTGATGGTGCACTGAGTCATCCGCAACACCAAGGCTGCTGTAGCCCCTAAATTCGCACGCCAAATCTGGTTCATTTTTTTTGTTTTATGGCAACTCAAGTATAATTATTTTTTAGGCTTGTGTCCTTATGTAAGTGGTTTTATTAGCGTTTTGTGGTGACTGTCTCCCTATAACATACATGAAACTAGTGGCACTCATTTTTTTTTTTTGTATCATTTTGCCTTCTTCATGGAGTTATATACATACATACATACATACATACATACAGTAAATTCTTGATATTTTTATGACCCCAATAAGTCTTGTATGGACAGATTTCTCCGGGAAGCTCCACACTAAATCCAATATATTTTTCCATGAGATCCCTTTCTTGTGGGCCGATGATGGTAAACGTTCTATTCTCTTGCTCACTTGAAAGTCGGTGTAATTCTCGTTCGTCAGACTAAAACCTGAACCTTGCCTTTTATTTCCACAAGTTCAGTAAATCAAAACCGCCCATGTGAATGAGCTGCCACGTCTGGCCCTTCGAGGTGTTAACCCTTTGTAGAACATGCAGCTTTAGTGCAGAAATGGAAGCGGGCACACACGTCTATTGATCACTGCTATCATTTTTTCATTTGATTCCTATTTTGCAATCGTTGTGCTCTATAGCATTTCCTATACTGTATAGGGAAGAACGTAGTAAATATCTGGTTATTTGTGAGGACGTAGAGACAAACTTTTCTTGACCCCATGATGTTTCCTGAGCAGCTGAGCATCTTCCTGTACAACCACCGCCATTATACCAAGGCACCATACTTGGGATATTTGCAATCCAACATTAGCCAGATTGACTCAAGTTTATTAATTTTTCATGACCTTAGGTATCCATCGTTACAACCACACATATAGCCAGTTAATTGCTCCTGATTGTATACCATGGATACCTAAGATCCTGCAATGCCCTGCACATAACATAAGTGACATAGTGAATCAGGAGAACTATACTACATTTCTAATTGGAGGTATTTTCTATTATTATTATTATTATTAATAATAATATTAATAATATTATTATTATTATTCCTACTACATATTGGGATAAGGTCATGGAGATGGGGATACCGATTTAAAGCTTCTAAATAGATTTTTGCTTTTTAAAAGCAGTAATTTTCCTTAAGAGTTTTCCCAACATGAAATATTGTATAGATCATTAAAACAAGTACTATTTATAGTACCCAATATTAAAAGTGATTTAATAAAGAATTATTTATAAAGGGGATTGTCCCATAAAGATCATAGCGCCTATCCTATTCCCAGGATAGGTAATAAATCTATTATCTGAATGTCTGGTTGCTGTAAACCCCACCAATCACAAGAATGTACGTCCCCTGTGGGAGTGAAATGGCAGTGAGCATGTGTAATCACGGCTAATGTAATGTGCATGTGCAGTGAGCATGTGTAATCATGGCTCTCAGTGTCTAATGGTAGCATATGTGCATTACCGCTCCATTCATAATGGCATCTTTGGGCCCCCGTTCTCAGGATCAGTGGGGGTCTTAGCAGGTGATCCCTATGTGATCATACCTTTTCTTTGGATGGGTGACAAATAGAACAGTTTGTCCCATAAACTATATCACATAATATGGGCAAACTAGTGAAAAACAATGTGGAGTCAGGCAGCTGGGCGGAGTGCTGGTGTAGACACATGGTAGGTCACTCTCCTCTGACATCCAGCTCCTCTACATAGTGATCCTCTGTTTACTACAGAAACACCCGTATCATGGAAAGTGTAGAGCATTGCAGTATAGTTGAAAATACTTTTTGTACGGGACAAATAAAAAGGGACTATGTAGTCAGCTGCCAGAGGGGGAAGGAAACTTATTCTGTTCAGAGTCAAACAGCACACATTTCAAGCAATACCAAGGGGAAATAAGGGAAGAATAAAAATAGTAAAGGGTTATCTTTTTTGCTAAGATATGCTGTTAATTACTTGAACACATGTAATAAGTTTTTCTGGACTTCTGGTGAGAAATTGATACATGGAATGACCCCTTTAAGGAGAGTATATTTTAAAGAGAATCTGTCAGCAGGTTTTTGCTACCTCATCTGAGAGCAGCATGATGTTTGCAAAGAGACCCTAATTCAATTATGTATCACTTATTTTACTGGGTACAATGGTTGTGACAGAATCAGTGTTATTAGATTTAGCATTTAGGAGAGCTCAGAAAGCTGCCCTTGCCCACTCTCTATGTACATTTTTATAGACAATGAGGTGCTAATCATAGCAGAGAGCGTGTCCCAATAGCTACCTATTCCAGCAATGATAATCGTCTGAAGGTAAAAACAAACATTGCAGGTAAACAATAGCACACACTGTGCTAAGAGAGGCAGGGCTGATGAATCTGTTTTAACCCTTGCATCATGTGGTCTTCAGATTAAAT
Organism: Anomaloglossus baeobatrachus; assembly: GCF_048569485.1. Taxonomy (NCBI): domain Eukaryota; kingdom Metazoa; phylum Chordata; class Amphibia; order Anura; family Aromobatidae; genus Anomaloglossus; species Anomaloglossus baeobatrachus. The sequence goes on along the minus strand of NC_134358.1, from coordinate 440,962,177 downwards.
AGCAAAAACCTGCTGACAGATTCCCTTTAACAGTCACTTTGTTAGAAGAGACAATTTGGTTAAAGGGAATGTGTCAGCAGGATATCAACCCCAAACTGTTTATATGTGTCTCTTTCACAGACAAATCCAGCAATACTTTTACATGGTCAGTCTTTTCCTCTGTTACTGAGAAATCAGGCTGTAGTGTTACTTGTAGATCTGAAGCCTCTGTCACTCCAGCTCTATTCTCTGCCCAGCATTGTGTCCTCCTGCTTAACTGTCAGTCTCTAGGCTGTTTGACGACAGACAAAGGAGCCGTCAGTGAAGTAGGAGGCAACACTGGGTGAGGAATAGAGCTGGAGTGACTGAGGCTTCAGATCTACAAATCCCACTACAACCTCATTTACATATCAATTCAAACTCTCGATTTCTCAGTAACTAAGGAGCGAATTGCTCAGGTAAAGGTATTGCTGGACTAGTCTATAAAAGGGGCTACATGCACATCTAAATAAATTGGGGGGAGGGAACCAGTTAATGCATTCCCTCTAGCATATGTTTTACATGCTTGAACGATCATTTCTCAGCCTTTTAGCGTATTCTGTATATTTTGTTATAGTGTCCACTTTTGCCTCCACAGGTGTTCGGTACTGGCCTGTAGTGCATACGTAGCTTTGGCTTTAGGTGATAACCTTATGGCTCTAAACCACGCAGAAAAACTCCTTCAGCAGCCCAGATTGTCTGGATCTTTGAAGTAAGTTACTTTTGATCCCAAGATGATTTAGAGATAAATGTTATCTTCCTAATATCCGATCATTCTCACGTAACCCCAAGATGTGTGTTTGGACATGTGACTCGTATTTTTTTTTTATAACTGTCATTGGGCTCTTGCCTATAATCTTCCCTTGCTAAAGATCGTAAATCTTTGTGAAGAAAAAGTATGTCCAACCTTTTAGCACCTGCCAAATTTTCTGTCTATTTGTTGAAACATCTGTAGCCACAGTCTGCTTTTATGCTAAATGAAGATGGATGTTTGGGTGGTGGTTGGGTGACCGAACCTTACAGTTGACCATTCATACAAATGTGAATTTGGGGTTTGCTAGAGTTGATGATGAGGACGGACAGACCTGGAGCTGATTTTGGCTACACTGTTTCTTTTCTACCTATTTGTTGACCAAGAAAATGCCTTTAAGGCTGCTTTCACACCTCCAGTTTTAGCAGAGCCGGCCAATCCGGCTCTAAAACCTGTGCAACGGATGCGGCGACAATACCGCATCCTTTGCATGAGTTTTTTTTACATGCGGCCTGTCCGGTTTTGAGCATGCGCAGTGGAAAAAAACGCGTGTGGAGACCGGATGCGGTTTGCATGCATTGCAAATCGCGCCGCATCAGCCGGATGCGGCGCAATGCATTTTGGTTTTTTTTGCCAGACAAAAAACGTGCCAGGCAACGTTCCATCCGGCCGCCGCATCGGCTAAATCTGCCGCATGCGGCAAAAACGGACGGAATGCAAGCCCATGCGGCACAATACGGCACTAATGTAAGTCTATGCAAAAAAAAATGCAACCGGCGGCAAAAAAAAACGGTTGCGGTTTTTCTGCAAAGTGCCGGATTGTGCCGCACAGGAAAAAAGCGGAGGTGTGAAAGCGGCCTAACCGGTGTATTGCCAAAAAACACTGGTGGACGCCACTCCCAAAATTCTAATGTGAACAGGGACATAACTGAACATTACAAAAAAGACAGTTGCTGTCTGAAATGCTAAAGTATGAAAATCATGAAGTGTAGGTACCCAGTATGTTTAAAAGAACTGAGAGTCCTCAGTAATTAATACCTTTTAATGGCTAACTGAAAAGATGGTAATAATAGCAGCTTTCGAGACTACTCAGGTCTCTTCTTCAGGCTCAATATAACACAAAATCTGAAGAGTCACATATTTATACACAACAGGACATAGAATGGAGCAGTAAATAAAACAAGTTATGTGAAGCAGAACTATCACTATGGGAAGGGGACAAACTGCTGTGGCCATAAATATTGTTGCAGTTTGTAGATAAGCAGTGTGAAAGTTTTATTGTCCTCTGATTGGGGTCTGGTTCATAGTTGTGATGCCGCAGATGGTCTGAGGAGCACCTTTCTTAGGCTAAGTTCACACTTCAGTTGTTTTGTATCAGTCACATGCGTCGCTTGACGCATGTGACTGATGCGCTGCTCAACGCTGTACAACGGATGACAAAGAACAGAATTCTTTGTCGGATTCCGTTGTGTGCGGGGGGCGGAGTTCGGGGGGGAGGGGAGCCGAGCGGGGCCGTGGCACTGAGGACGTCAGTGCCGCAGGGACTGCAGGACAGGTGAGTGAGAGTGAGAGAGTGTGTATGTGCAAGTATGTATGTATGTATGTGTGTGTGTGTGTGTGTGTGTGCACATGCAAAGTGCGGGAGGGGCGGAGCCGAGCGGGGGGCGGGGCCAGGCGCTGAGGATGTCAGTGGAAGTGCTGCGGTCTGCATGGCTGGGGACAGGTGAGTGTATGTGTGAGTGAGTGTGTGTATGTGCAAGTATGTATGTATGTGTGTGTGTGCACATGCAAAGTGCGGGAGGGGCGGAGCCAAGCGGGGGGCGGGGCCAGGCGCTGAGGATGTCAGTGGAAGTGCTGCGGTCTGCATGGCTGGGGACAGGTGAGTGTATGTGTGAGTGAGTGTGTGTATGTGCAAGTATGTATGTATGTATGTATGTGTGTGTGTGCACATGCAAAGTGCGGGAGGGGCGGAGCCGAGCGGGGGGGGCGGGGCCAGACGAGGGTGTCAGTGGCAGTGCTTGTCTGCATGGCTGGGGACAGGTGTGTGTGTGTGTGTGTACATACATGTGCGGAGTGCGGGAGGGGGCGGGGCCGAGCGGGGAAGTGTCGGCCTCCCTGCACACGTAACCAGCCTAAATATCGGGTAACCGCAAAGCACCCGATGTTTACCTTGGTTACCCGATATTTACCTTGGTTACGGGCCTACACCGCTTAGCGCTGGCTCCTTGCACCGTAAGCAGGGAGCCAGAGAGCATGCGCAGCGAAATCCGACGGATCTCGCTGCTCAAAAAACGTTACATGCTGCGTTCCCCCCGCCCGGCGGTCAGTCGTTCCACGACTGATCAGTCGGGCGGAGGATGCAACGCAGCATCATCAGTCACAATCCGCTGCTCATACAAGTCTATGGGAGCAGCGGAATCCGCTAAACGGATTCCGTTGTTTACAAGAGCAGCGGATTGTGACTGATAGATTTTAGCGGAAATGTGAACTTAGCCTAAATTGATGTAAAAAGACACAAATCCATGTGACACATTCTTTCCTGCTCTGAATGTGTCAAGTCATCAGAAGTTTGTATTCCCAAAGTCTCCTATCTCTCTGGGATTTAAAGTTTCCTTACCATACCAGCAATTTCATGTCCATGATGCTGTGATCAGAGTTACAGAAATGTTTGGCCACAGGTATCTACTGGCTAACACGGTACAAAGATATACTTTACCAGTACCCAGTATGCAAGGTATGCCTTGACGTGGCTACTGGGCAGATATGAAAATGGCCATTTTTTGTATTCTAAATATCTCAATTTTTTCCTAGATTTCCTTAAGCAGTAATGCAGGTCTATACTCTTACATTCATGGTTTTCATACTTGAGCATTTGAGTGCAACTGTCTTTTTTTTTTTTTTGTCATAACCTGTGTTTTTGTTGGACCATCGCCTTACCATGTCAATATAATTTTCACATTTTAAAGCCGAGAAAAAAAAATGCTGTGATACTTCATAATTCTAGAAGTGCCTTTCTCCACCCGGCAAACAGTAGCAGATATTATGCTGCTTTGATTTTCCTTTCCAACCTCCTGTGTGATTTTAACACCCGGACTGAAACAAATGAAATCATGTTCTGGCTCAACATTTTCTTCCAGACACTTTCATTTATTTTGAAAGGAGACTGTGTTTGAGGCGGGCGAGCCTCGTGTAGCAATTTTTCTTTATGCTCTGTTTATTTTCTGTGCAGGTCAATTTAGTCTCAAGTAGTGGAAGTGTTATTCTTAATAGGGCAGTATATGCTGGAGAGAAGAGTTATTGAAAGGGTTAAAGAAATCAAGGAGGAGGGGGGTGTCAAGAGCTGGCAGAGTGACCCTTAAGTGTGAAGTGCTGAACCATAACTGGTAATTTCCTCACTTGTTTTTATGACTGTCCCACAGTGACAGCTTTGTTGGCAAATGATTGTTTTGCTGCAGCATAAAGGACGGAGGTTGTGAAATGTGTGCGTTATGGGAATAATTGCCACTGTGAATGGCGATGGCCGCACTAGTCCTTTTTATGACAAATTGTTTTGGATAAATGGTGTATTTTGTAATTTTTCTTCAATGAATTTTGTGCGGGAAAGTTTCCAACCTATTTACATTGAGAAAATGACTTTAAACTGCAGTGCAATAGGCTTTTTCTGCTTCTAAAGGGAACCTGTCATCAATTGTTTGGCCTATAAGCTGCGGCCACCACCACCGGGCTCTTATATACAGCATTCTAACATGTTGTATATAAGAGCCCAGGCCGCTGTGAGAACATAAAAAACACTTTATAATACTTGCCTAACAGTCGTGCGGTGGGCCTTATGGGCATCTCCGTTGTCCGGTTCCCGGCGCCGCCTCTTTTGGCCATCTTTGTTCTCCTTCTCTAGCCGCGGTGCATTACGCGTCCAAAGTCATCCACACTCACCGGCATTCAGGTCCTGAGCAGGTGCAGATCAAAGTATTGTAGTGCGCCTGCGCAGGATCGGCGAGTGTGTATGACGTAAACGCGTCATGCACACAGGCTTCAGAAGGACGAAGATGGCCGAAAGAGGAGGCGCTGGGACCAGAGACACCCATATGGCAAACCGCCAACCGTTAGGTAAGTATTATAAAGTGTTGTTTTTTTTTCTTCTCACAACGGCCTGGGTTCTTTATATACAGCATGTTAGAATGCTGTATATAAGAGCCCGGTGGTGGTGGCCACAGCTTATACGCCAAAAAAGTGGTGACAGGTTCCCTTTAAAGGTCCCTAAGGCCATTTTTAGGGACTGCTCCTCACCTATCCAAAGAAGGTACCTGAACAACCTACAGACATAGATTTCTATACAAACCAGTGTTAGTTCGATGATAAAAGTTAAAGGGAATCTGTCAGGTGCAATATGAACTCAGAACCACGAGCAATTCTGGGTGTATATTGTTAATCCCTGCCTAACCGTCCCTGTATCTAGTAGCATAGATAAAGGGATCTTTAGAAAGATAATTTCTAAAGATCTTTTATCATATGCTAATGAGCATGGGGACTAGTCCTAAGGGTGTTAGTTCCTGCCCTCATTCCGCCCTCTTAGCATGATAGCACGCCCACAGGTACGTGCTACCATGCTTTTCCATGCTCCTTACCCGGCGTCATCAGCAGTGACGTGCATACCTGTGTCCATTGTCACCGCATCAGACACTGGGCAGTGCACGTGATCAGAAGTCCCAGCACTTCTGGTCATGCGCACTAGAACTCTCTGAAACTGGCAAGCGTACACTCGGCTACATAGTGCGCATGACCGGAAGTGTGGGGCATTCTGATCATCTGCACTGCCTGGCTTCTGATGCGGTGATATTGGACACAGATACACTCATAACCGTTGATGACGCTGGAAAGGGGGCATTGAATAGCATGTTAGCATACCCCTGTGGGTGTGCTAACATGCTAAAAGGGTGGAATGAGCGTAGGATCGAACACCCTTGTGACCATTCCCTGTGCTCATTAGCATATCATAAAGGAGCTTTAGAACTACTTTTTCTAAAGATTTCTTTATCTATGCTAGTGTATACAGGGACCGTTAGGCAGGGATTAGCAATATACACCTAGACCTGCTCGTGGTTGTGGGTGCATATTGCACCTGACAGGTTCCCTTTTAACTTCCGGTAAGCTCTTAATTACATCTTTTTAACGTGCCAGTAACAAATAGTAACAAACCACACATACTGTACTGTGCAAAAGTTTTAGGCAGGTGTGGAAAAAAATGCTGCAAAATCAGAATGCTTTCATAAAAAGAAATTCTAATACTTTATTTTTATCAATTGACAAAATGCAAAGTAAACGAAGACCAAATAAATCTCAATCAAAACAATGCTTGGTATGACCACCCCTTGCCTTAAAAAATATAAAAAAAAAAATGTGCTAAGAGCAAGGATACACTACTGCACTTCCCAACATATGCTATATACAATGAAGACTGCTTCTTTAGTACCCTGAAGTGTTTCAGGTCTATGACAAATAGTGGCACAAATGAGTTAAATGCAATTAAATTTTGTAAAACTGCATACTTGGAAACAAACCCACCAAGGTAAACACAGATGAAACTATGAGTAATTATATGTGTGTACTAGACTGGGAGATGCAACGGAGACCCAAGATGGTGCTGAACAAACCTCAGCAGTGCAGGTGGCCCGGAGCTGTGTGGATTGAGGCCGCAATCAGATTACACAGAATCAGGAGGGCGCTCCCCGTGTGAGTGAAGGTCTGACAGGCACTGCGGATGGCGAGCGGCAAGGAATGACGAAATTAACTAGGAGCCGCGGCCGGTGGCTTCCTTAGTTACCCAACTGCGCGTGTGCAGCGAGCGTGTGACATCACTGGCTCATAACAGGCTACGGAAGTCTGTAGGGATATTCTATGGTTAAATATAAAAAATAACCAATACTTCTAGGTACATTTGTGACCAGCTTTTAAAGAAAACTCAGCAGAGAGGTGTTTCCAAACATCTTGAGGGACTAGCCACAGACCTATTGATGTAACCTTGCAGAAATCCTTTTGTCTCTTTATATAATCCCAGTATAATTAATACAAAGGACCGGCACTCCAAATCTTCTGAAATATTTTTGTAGTTTATTCCATCATAATATACAGGCGTAAATACGCGTTTCGGCTTTCGGCTATATAATCCCAGGCAGACTTGATGATGTTGAGATCAGGACTTTGTGGGGCCATATCATCACTTCCAGGACTCCTTGTTCTTATTTATGCTGAATATGGTTCTTAAATTATTTATTTGGTTACATAGGTTGAAAAACAGACATGGGTCCATCAAATTCAATCTTTCTACTTAAATCTGAAAACTGTAACATGCATTTGTATTTAGCCCCCCTGAATCAGTACTTAGTAGGACCACCTTTTCTCTGCAGTCATTGCTGCATGTCTTATGGGGTATGTCTCTCTAGAAACTTTGCACATCTAGAGGCTGAAATGTAATTGTTTTTGCCCATTCTTCTTTGCACAATAGTTCTAGCGTGGTAAGATTGGATGGAAAGCATCTGTGAACAGCAATTTTCAAATCTTGTCTCAGATTCTTAATGGGATTTAGATTTGGACTTTGACCAATCCACTCAAACACATGAATATGCTTTGATCTAAACCATCCATTGTAGCTCTGGCAGTATGTTTAGAGCCGTTGTCCTGCTGGAATGGAAGGTGAACCTATGTCCCAGTCTGAAGCCTTTTGCAACCTCTAACAGGTTCTATTCCTGGACTTCCCTGTACTTGGCTACTTACATTATCCCATCAATTCTAACCAGCTTCCCTGTTTCTTCTGAAGAAAAGTAATCCCACACTATGATGCTGCCACCACGTTTGACGGTGTGTTGAGGTGAGATTACAATGGATCTCTTAAGGTCTGACTGCCGTGTTCAAATTATAATGTCATGAGTGCACTTCGAGAAGTAAATAACAGACACTGTATCAGTTATGAACCTTCTCCATGACAGATGCTGACTGAACTTTATTTTCCTCGGACAAACCTTTTATAGTAAGGGTGTGTACAAAAGTATAGTCCAATCAAGTATCACAGGTTGGGGCTCAAGACCTATAGGAATTTGCATAATCTCTGCTGGATTGGTCAGTCGAAACTTTAGGAATTCTCCTTTGTTCATCATCTTGGGTGTAGACAGGATGTTGCAGCCATCTTTAAAATTACATATGTGTTGTGAATGTTAGTTATGCTTTGGCTGCTGGAAGGCTCCCTCTGGTGGCCAGGAATGGTTTGGACTTGGACCAGGTGTGTTGTGCAGTGGGTGTTTCCTTTGCTAACGCTCTGCTTATTTAAGTCCTGGTCTGATTGCAGGCTGTTGCTGGATGTCAGTTGTTCTTTGTATCTCTAGCCTGCTTAATCCTGCTCTACTCCACATCTACTCCAGATAAGTGCTTGCTCTTTATTTATTGTCTGGTTCTTTTGCTTATCTGGGTTTGTCATTTGTTGTGGTTGGTTTCAGCTTATTTCCTTCCAGGGATTTTCCCCCTCAGTGGATTGTTGAGGAACTCCCTGCAGTTCTGTGTGGAGTATAGCTCCTTTGGGTCCATGTGTTTGTGGCTTGTTGAATTTGTTAGAATTCTTGTTTTCTGTTCATTGGTATGACAAGGGCACCTGGTATAGGACGGAGTTAAGATTGAGCGATCTGAGGGCCTTTTTGTACTATCAGGAAGTTGATATTTTGCAGGGTTTTTCTCTGGTCACCATCAGTCCCTTTCCTGTCCTTTCCTATTTTAGTCAGCGGGGGCCTCACCTTTTGCTAATCCTGTCATCTACCTGTGTATTGTGTTTTTCCTATATCACCGCAGTCTTTGAATGTGGGGGGCTTTCTATTCTTGTCTATTTTCTGAGGCAGAGAGTTATTCATCTTTCCTACCTTTAGGATAGTTAGTTCTCCGGCTGGGTTCGCGGTGCACAGGATGTTAGTTCACCCCTCGGCTACTTCTAGTTGTGATGGTTAGTAAGGGGATGGCGGCCAGATTAGTTGCCAATGCTCTTGTCACCTTTTGCCAATGATTTGTGGTGGTCTTCGATGGTTCCAGATCATAACACATATGCTGGTATATACTGTACTAAGGAAAATGGTGTTTTTAGGGTGGCGTGCAGTGTTACTTTTGCTCCACACATAGCCTTTTACATTTGGTCTTATCTGACCAGAGCACCTTTTTCCACGTTAGCTGTGTCCTATATAAGTACCTAAAAGAACTGCTGCCATTTTGAAAGGGCGGTCAAGCCAAATAGTGATTTCATTTTGATTTTTGTTTTGCTCATTCACTTTGCATTATGTCAGTTGATAAAACTAAACTAACACTTCTATTTTTGAAAGTATTCTTACATTGCAGCATTTTTCACATCCGCTTAAAACTTTTGCACAGTATTTAACTGTTCCCCTTGATTGTCAGACATGCGTCCTAATAATCGTGAATGAACGTTTGATCAGAGTCAGTGAATGGACACTTACTTTATGCAGCATTATATGTGGATATGTCATTAAAAGTAGGAATAAAAGCTTGTTGATTATATTTTAAACATGAATTATACTGAAAATATTAAATTACAAATGACGAACACAGAAGAAGTAATCTGATATTAATGGAAAAAATATGGTATCGGTATAATGCAAACCCTTGATGTGAAATTAGAGAATAGAGAAATCCTTAGCTATTACATCAAACCTATTCATATGTCCTAACCAAAAGCCATATGGTATATGATCTCCTTAATGTATACACTGTGTGTAGAATTATTAGGCAAATGAGTATTTTGATCACATGATACTTTTTATACATGTTGTCCTACTCCAAGCTGTATAGGCTTGAGAGCCAACTACCAATTAAGTCAATGAGGTGATGTGCATCTCTGTAATGAGCAAATGAGCAGGGGTGTGGTGTAATGACATCAACACCCTATATAAGGTGTGTTTAATTATTAGGCAACTTCCTTTCCTTTGGCAAAATGGGTCAGAAGAAAGATTTGACGGGCTCTAAAAAGTCCAAAATTGTGAGATGTCTTGCAGAGGGATGCAGCAGTCTTGAAATTGCCAAACTTTTGAAGAGTGATCAACGAACAATCAAGCGTTTCATGGCAAATAGCCAACAGGGTCGCAAGAAGCGTGCTGGACAAAAAAGGCGCAAAGTAACTGCCCATGAATTGAGGAAAATCAAGCGTGAAAATGCCATTTGCCACCAGTTTGGCCATATTTCAGAGCTGCAACGTTACTGGATTATCAAAAAGCACAAGGTGTGCCATAGTCAGGGATATCCCCAAGGTAAGTATTTTTCAACAATACAAATTAAATACAAAATACAATGTTATTACTTGGTAACTTACGTTACTTTTTGTGTAACGTAAGTTACCAAGTAATATTGTATTTTGTATTTAATTTGTATTGTCGAAAAATCAAACTGTGTTGAAATCTATATCTACAATATACATTCACTCGTTTTTGTGCCTGCGTTCAGAGAACAGTCTGTAGCCATTATTAACTCAGTTTTTGGGTTGTGAATGTAACATAAGTTACCATGGAATGACCCATTTTGGTTTTTATTAAGTTGCCTAATAATTCTGCACAGTAATAGTTACCTACACAAACAGATATCCTCCTAAAATAGCCAAATCTAAAAAAAAAAACAAAAAAAAAAAAACCACTCCAACTTCCTTCCAAAAATATTAAGCTTTGATATTTGAGTCTTTTGGTTTGATTGAGAACATGGTTGGTGATCACTAATAAAAAAAAAATCCTCTAAAATACAACTTGCCTAATAATTCTGCACACAGTGTAGATTTCTAAGCATGGAGACACATTCCCAGCACAACTGAGGATAATTAACTCAAAAAGCCTTAGAAGCCAAAGTGGGTCTCAGAGCTGTGGTGTCCAATCTATGAATTTGGCTATGACTAGTGATGAGCGAGCACTACACTTGCAGTGTTCACTCATGATTTTGAATACCGAGCATTGTACTGCTCACCCATCATCATATATAACCTTATCTTCTGAGGTCTTCAGTAGTGATGAGCGGGCGCTGCCATGCTCAGGTGCTTAGCACTCATAACCAGCAGTTTGGATGCTCAGAGGGGCACTTCTCTTGTACAGAGTATAATGGAAGTGAATGAAGGACTCAAGCATTTTTATGGGAAATCTACCGGGAAAATATTTGAGTTCCCCATTGACTTCCATTATAGTTGCACCCATCCGAGCATCCAACTGCTGGTTATGAGTACCGAGCATGGTAGGACTCGCTCATGACTAGCTATGACTGAAAGGAGGAGAAACAAGTCGATGAAACTTTCCAAGGTCTCTCGCATAGTCCTTCCGATCCTAGCTTGTTGGGCTAGAGACATCTTGGGTTTATTTTAGGTTTGAATTTTTTTTCTTCCTTTTTATAAAAAAAAAAAAAAAAAATTTTCAAAATAAAAATGAATACAATCAAGTTAGACGATGGGTTGAACTCGGTTCACATAAACGGTTATTCCCTTCTCCAAGATCCTATCCCAATATGTAGTAGGTGTAATAATAATATTAGCAAATATCTCCAATTAGAAATGTAGTATAGTTCTCGTGATGTAGCCGTGTCTCTTACCTAATGTGCAGGGCATTGCAGCTTAGGTATCCATGGTTATGACCGCTCATATTAATAGTTAGTTGCTTGTGGTCGTAACCATGGATACAGAAGCAAAAATGCCCTGCACAGGAGCTATGGCTATATCAGGAGAACTATACTACATATTAATTGGAGGGATTTGCTAATATTATTATTACACCTACTACATATTGGGATAGAATTTTGGAGATGGGACTAACCCTTTAAGTCTTACCTTCAACCTTAAAAAGTCGTGAAACCTATAAAGTTAATTACATAAATGTAAAAAATAAAATAGAAATAGTATGTCTGACCCCTGTGACACTGAAGAGACCAGCACATTTTGTTAATTTTGGCTTTCACTCATTGTGGTTTTGTGCCCAGTTTTAGGGCAAATCTGACTTCTACCCGTTTCTTGCCAGGTTCTTGGGGCACTTGTATGCGGCCGAAGCACTTATCTCTTTGGACAGGATCTCGGATGCCATCACTCATTTGAACCCAGAGAACGTCACAGATGTGTCCCTTGGGGTTTCATCGAATGAACAGGAGCAAGGTTAATGAAACCACACTTGACTACAGTCCTGCTTTTATCTGCTGCTCTGATGGAGGCAGTAATGCTCACACACACATACTTTTCCAGCCCCTCTGCTCCATAATTTATTGCACAGTATGTTCAGACAGTCCGTGAATACTTAATGCAGTGACTCATTTATTTGTGGCATAACCTTTCAAATGCTTCTACTCGTTATATGCTCTGCTAGAAAACACTGCAGATTAATTAGCCCTTTCTGCACGACACAGACTCATAATGTACAGTATCCTAGTGTTCTCGGAGGGTGGGCTACCGGGAGGGGGAAGGGGGGGGGGCGCTTTTCTTGGCCTATGATTATGATCTGCTAAACTTCAACAATGAGAGATTTTATTTTCTTAATTTATGACTATCCAAATCTCTTCACTTTTAGCTCATTTGATAAAAACTAGCAAAAATAATGTAGATCCAAACCTAATAGACAATGTAAGCATTCTCAGAATCGGTAAAAGGGGCATCTTTATCCTTCCGGCTCAAGTTTTAACACAACCAGGAGTTTGTATGTTTTGTATTTGCAAGGTTTTCTCCTCCATCCTTTTCTATGCTCTAATAAACGCATATAGGTTTGATTGGCTTTCTATGAAATTTACCATGAAAAGAGTGCAAGCTTCATCATATACAGCAATCAGATGCTGTGTATTAGTATATGTAAGTAGTAACAAAACTGTACAAGTAACTTTCAAAAAAGGGTCCCAGACAAGCATGCACGAAGCGGGGAAAAAAGTTAGAATGTAACATTTCAGTTAGTAATAACAATTCCCACTATTCCAATAACTAGTGATTCCCCCAAAAACAATACTCAGATAAATAGAGTAATTTATATCCGTGTCCAAATCTATCGTTTACACCAATATCCAAGAATGCACAAAGACCTGACATAAACTGACATCTGCATACATATATACTATACATACATTAGCAACTGTCCGTTTACGCCCACACTGCTATTGGTTATTCAGGTCTTTGCAGATTTTTTGGCATTGGTGTAAACTACTCTATAGATTTGGATACACATATGAACTACTCTTCTATTTATCTGAACATTTGTGAGAATTACTCCAGATGTGTGGGGAAATCCCTCCACTGATTGGTGTAAAGATCAGTGTGAATTACTTTAGTAGCGGATGAATGAAGGTTACAGCTTAAAGAATATATATATATATATATATATATATATATATATATATATATATATATATATATATATATATACACCGTATTTTTCGCTTTATAAGACGCACCTGATTATAAGACGCACCCCCAAATTTGGTGAAGGAATAGAGAATTTTTTAATAAATGGGGTCCGTCTTATAATGCCAGTGTCCGTCTAACAAATAATATAGGGTATATGTCCCTCATAGCCCCCTCATCCTAAAATTAGCCCCCTTAATCTGGATATGGCCACCTTATATTGAACACGTCCCCCAGTGATGCCACATTTCCCCTATGGCTGGCACACATCCTCTATGGCTGGCAGACAGGGCCACTGTGGCAGGCAGACAGGGCCACATCACCCTCTGTGGCAGGCAGACAGGGCCACATCACCCTCTGTGGCAGGCAGACAGGGCCACGTCACCCTCTGTGGCAGGCAGACAGGGCCACGTCACCCTCTGTGGCAGGCAGACAGGGCCACGTCACCCTCTGTGGAAGGCAGACAGGGCCACGTCACCCTCTGTGGAAGGCAGGCAGGGCCACATCACCCTCTGTGGCAGGCAGGGCCACATCACCCTCTGTGGCAGGCAGACAGGGCCACATCACCCTCTGTGGCAGGCAGACAGGGCCACATCACCCTCTGTGGCAGGCAGACAGGGCCACATCACCCTCTGTGGCAGGCAGACAGGGCCACATCACCCTCTGTGGCAGGCAGACAGGGCCACATCACCCTCTGTGGCAGGCAGACAGGGCCACATCACCCTCTGTGGCAGGCAGACAGGGCCACATCACCCTCTGTGGCAGGCAGACAGGGCCACATCACCCTCTGTGGCAGGCAGACAGGGCCACATCACCCTCTGTGGCAGGCAGACAGGGCCACATCACCCTCTGTGGCAGGCAGACAGGGCCACATCACCCTCTGTGGCAGGCAGACAGGGCCACATCACCCTCTGTGGCAGGCAGACAGGGCCACATCACCCTCTGTGGCAGGCAGGCAGGGCCACATCACCCTCTGTGGCAGGCAGGCAGGGCCACATCACCCTCTGTGGCAGGCAGGCAGGGCCACATCACCCTCTGTGGCAGGCAGGCAGGGCCACATCACCCTCTGTGGCAGGCAGGCAGGGCCACATCAGCCTCTGTGGCAGGCAGGCAGGGCCACATCAGCCTCTGTGGCAGGCAGGCAGGGCCACATCAGCCTCTGTGGCAGGCAGGCAGGGCCACATCAGCCTCTGTGGCAGGCAGGCAGGGCCACATCAGCCTCTGTGGCAGGCAGGCAGGGCCACATCAGCCTCTGTGGCAGGCAGGCAGGGCCACATCAGCCTCTGTGGCAGGCAGGCAGGGCCACATCAGCCTCTGTGGCAGGCAGGCAGGGCCACATCACCCTCTGTGGCAGGCAGGCAGGACCACATCAGCCTCTGTGGCAGGCAGACAGGGCCACATCAGCCTCTGTGGCATATCGCCCCCATGTTGCTGCTTTTAGTAAAATAACAATTAGAAGAAAATAGAAGTCTTTGAATTTGCCTAAGTGATATATCCCATGATAAATAAATAGCAAGTAATGAGCGCTATAGTGCACATAAAGTTTTATTCAACACAATATACATGGGGTATATAATATATTAGAAAAAGTTTAGACAGGTTCAGACAGAGACAAGCGACAAAAATCCCCATATGGGGCCACATGCAAGGTGATTCCTATGTGATCTCCCTGATGTACACAGTGCTAGGTATTAGGTCCAAATCCTATGTATAAAGACAGATACCAGCCATTACTAATACACAATACTGAACAAAGTCAGATAGTCACATGCTGGAGCGCAGAAAGGTCATAGAAATACCATCAGCACCATGGAATCAGACAGGGAGCTTACCAATGAAAAACAAATGTCATGTGGACACACATGGGGACAGTCCCAACACGTGTTTCGTGTGACTTCCTCAGGGGACCGTGGACAACAGAGGGTAAGTGGGTTTAAATACCTGCCGAAATCGCATGTAATTTGTAACACCTGTCGCAAATCAAGGGTCTCGGGGATGAATAACGCTGGTCCGGGCGGCTACTCCGGTGTCACCTGGGTAGGGAAAACCCCTAATGACGTCCGTTTTCCCAGAAGACACTGAGAGGAGAGCCGCTCCAACCGCGCATGCGCAGTCCCCGCACCCGGAAGTGCGATCACAAATGCCATGCCAAGTACTGGCAGGGATAAGGGCAAGTCACACCGCTACAGGAGGAGGCATAGGAGCAAGGTGAAAACAAATATACATAGTGGAAATAGATCCAGAAAGGATCACACAATCTTTTGACACAATTGTTCAATAACAAATCAAGTACAATGCTTTTTTTTTGATAACATCTGCTTTGATAAGACAATATATTAGTAGTCAACATTGTGCAGGATCAGCTAGGCAGAATAGCGTGTTCAAATAGATTTTTTCTCCCCTCTCCTTTATCCTCCTCCATTTTGTTGCCTTTTTTCTGAGCAGCGGGACAGATCCAAATTTAACATGAGAACATCCGGCAAGGACACAAAAGAGGGAACACAGGACAAATGACTGTGAAAAAAACAAAAAAGACCACTTAAAAAATTTATTTAAAAAACATATATGAGTATATGTGATTAAAAGACTCGAGAGCCAATCATTACAGGAAACAGCAACCAAACAATACCAACATACATCCCAGTAGGGAGAATTGGGGAAATCCAACCGCAGAAGGGATATACTGGAGTTACAGGAAAGACGTAAAGGTCTGTCTCTCGTTCAATCCATTGGGTGTCACAGTGCCGAGGAGGAATATCCAGCGACATTCCACCCGTGCCAACGCTTTATGAATATCCCCACCCCTAAGTCCAAGGTGCACACGGTCAATCCCCCTCACCTTAAGGCTCGAGGGGTCCGACTCGTGATGCGTCCTGAAATGGCGGGGGATAGTCCTAAGAGAGTCAATTTCCTCCGGCTTGGCCTGCTTAGCAGCAACTATATCCCTAATGTGTTCCCTCGTCCGGACCCTAAGTTCCCTACTCGTTAGTCCGACATATATTAACCCACACCCACACGTGGCGTAATATATCACGCCCGTGCTCGTGCAGGAAATATAATGCCGGATCTCAAACGTTTTGGATCCGTCCGAGGAGGTGAAGGATGTGGCCCTAATGATATTGCCATGCCGACACGCCAAGCATGAACCACATGGGACAGACCCACATCTAGGACGTCCCGTGGAGAATGGTAGCTTATTTTGCGCCACATAATGGACTTAGGGGTGGGGATATTCATAAAGCGTTGGCACGGGTGGAATGTCGCTGGATATTCCTCCTCGGCACTGTGACACCCAATGGATTGAACGAGAGACAGACCTTTACGTCTTTCCTGTAACTCCAGTATATCCCTTCTGCGGTTGGATTTCCCCAATTCTCCCTACTGGGATGTATGTTGGTATTGTTTGGTTGCTGTTTCCTGTAATGATTGGCTCTCGAGTCTTTTAATCACATATACTCATATATGTTTTTTAAATAAATTTTTTAAGTGGTCTTTTTTGTTTTTTTCACAGTCATTTGTCCTGTGTTCCCTCTTCTTTTGTGTCCTTGCCGGATGTTCTCATGTTAAATTTGGATCTGTCCCGCTGCTCATAAAAAAGGCAACAAAATGGAGGAGGATAAAGGAGAGGGGAGAAAAAAATCTATTTGAACACGCTATTCTGCCTAGCTGATCCTGCACAATGTTGACTACTAATATATTGTCTTATCAAAGCAGATGTTATAAAAAAAAAGCATTGTACTTGATTTGTTATTGAACAATTGTGTCAAAAGATTGTGTGATCCTTTCTGGATCTATTTCCACTATGTATATTTGTTTTCACCTTGCTCCTATGCCTCCTCCTGTAGCGGTGTGACTTGCCCTTATCCCTGCCAGTACTTGGCATGGCATTTGTGATCGCACTTCCGGGTGCGGGGACTGCGCATGCGCGATTGGAGCGGCTCTCCTCTCAGTGTCTTCTGGGAAAACGGACGTCATTAGGGGTTTTCCCTACCCAGGTGACACCGGAGTAGCCGCCCGGACCAGCGTTATTCATCCCCGAGACCCTTGATTTGCGACAGGTGTTACAAATTACATGCGATTTCGGCAGGTATTTAAACCCACTTACCCTCTGTTGTCCACGGTCCCCTGAGGAAGTCACACGAAACACGTGTTGGGACTGTCCCCATGTGTGTCCACATGACATTTGTTTTTCATTGGTAAGCTCCCTGTCTGATTCCATGGTGCTGATGGTATTTCTATGACCTTTCTGCGCTCCAGCATGTGACTATCTGACTTTGTTCAGTATTGTGTATTAGTAATGGCTGGTATCTGTCTTTATACATAGGATTTGGACCTAATACCTAGCACTGTGTACATCAGGGAGATCACATAGGAATCACCTTGCATGTGGCCCCATATGGGGATTTTTGTCGCTTGTCTCTGTCTGAACCTGTCTAAACTTTTTCTAATATATTATATACCCCATGTATATTGTGTTGAATAAAACTTTATGTGCACTATAGCGCTCATTACTTGCTATTTATTTATCATGGGATATATCACTTAGGCAAATTCAAAGACTTCTATTTTCTTCTAATTGTGCATCTCCTTGAAGTTGTTGCCTTTATTCCTAATGAAGTCCATTTATACTGCTCTGGTTGTTCTAATTTTAGTAAAATAAACTCTTTCCTTACCTTCTGCAGCACAGTCCTGTCTCGTGTCTCCCTCCTCGGGGTTGAACTCCTCCTGTCTCCTGCACTTCCTACTTCCTAGTTCTAGTGCCGGTCATGTGATCGTGATCGGGACAGCAGAGAGAGATATCTCTGCATGTCTAATTACAGCCAGCAGGAGGGAGACCCCGGCCAGACACTGGAGGAGGTGAGTAAACAGTTTATTATTTTACTACAGCAGCAGCACGGGAGGCTATATCTAACACAGGGGGAGGGGGGATCCTGTGCAATCAAAGGTAAGCACAGGCAGATAATATGCACAGCTCCCTCAGCCCATCAGCGCGATGCAGTTTCAGCACCACGCTTCTGATGGACAGCGGCTGTGCATATTATATGAGCGGGAGAGCAGGAGATCAAAGGCTGCCGCTCCCAGCTCCAAGCAGTCCCCAGCACCGCTCCAGAGCTGCCTGCACCTCCACTGGACTCTGTGTATATATATATATATACACCCCCCCCCCGTATATTCGGATTATAAGACGCACCCCCTACTTTCCCCCAAAATTTGGGGGAAGAAAAGTGCGTCTTATAAAGCGAAAAATACGGTATATATATAATTTATTTTTTTTTCTTTAAGATGTAAGTTTTCTTCATCCACTACTATAGAAAAAAACTGCCCAAAAATAATCCCTTGTAGGATTTTCTTGTGAATGCTTTATAATATAAGCCCTACTTTGAAAATAAGCCCTAGGTGCCATTCCATAGGGAAGTGTTTAACCAACTAATAGTTAAAGAATACAGCAGGACTCTTCATCAAAGCAAGTTGACATCCCCCCCCCCCCAAAAAAAAAAATCACTCACCAGACCTCAAACAATTAGTTGGCAAGTGCCAAAGGTGGATGGACTCCCACACACAGATCTGCGTCGCTGTGAAGTCCCTCACTGTTCAGCTGCATTGCACTGCAGCTGTTACAAATAATTGGGTACCAATATTGCTCTGCGCAAATGATTCTGCTTCCAGTCACCAAGGGCAGCCATCCGCTATAGAACACAAGTGGACATGACAGTGATGCAAATTTGTATGTGAGAGCCCATTCACTTGCCAACTCTAATTGCTTGGGGTTTGGTAAGTGCGATTCTTTTAGGGGGTGTCTGCTTTCTTTTTAGGTAAATGTAGCATTACATAGAGATTAGTGCAGTTAATTTAAACCTTTTTTAAATATGGTATGTACCCACCAATATGGGACTGGTTCTGCACCATGAGAATAGCCGATCAGAGAAGAAAGTGTGCATCTGAGCCAGTAATAGGAGAAACACATAATGTTGATGTTACAGAATGTGATGACTATTATATATGATTGAACGTTGAATAAATATGGATTGTTGTTTCTGGGAAAATATAAGACATCTTCTGAAAATAAGCCCTAGTGCATCTTTTGTAGCAAAATATAAAATAAGACCCTGTCTTATTTTCAGGGAAACACGGGGAGTGTATATAGTGTGCATATATATACTTCAGTAATGGGTAACATTTCTGTGCCATAGTATAAGAGGCTACTAGTACCTGGATTACTTCCAAAAATCAATTTCAAAGACTTAAAGGGGTTGTGCAGCACTATGATGTTGTTAACCTGTCCTTAGAATAGGTTCTCACTTATCAGATTGGTAGGGGGTCTAACCCTGAGCTCCACCACCGAGCAGCTGTGTACAGAGCAGTGTACTGCAGCTCCATCATACTGGTCAATGGGCACCACCGGGTACTTCAGATCAGCTCTGGCAAATTTGTATAGTATCTGCAGTACCCAGCAGCAGCCGCTGTGTGATGGAGGGGTGCTGTCCTGCTCTGTACACCATTTACATCCAGCTACTGCAGATCTGGTAACAGTTGATCGAGGCAGGGGGGTCAGTTCATAGATATCATAATACTGGGGAAAAAATGTAATGGTTGTTTATATAGCATGACTTGTTTGTTTTCTAATTCAATTCTGTGAATAGCTTCTTATTAGTCTGACCACATAATTTCTATTTTTGCAGCCTCTGATAAAGGAGATAATGAACCTATGGAATCTGGTAAGCCATTTTGGTCAAGCATACAAAATTTATAAAAAGATTGTAAACAGTATACAGTGTTCAAAAGTGTATGTACCCCAACACCCAATAATGACAGATACAGATTTATTAATTCATAGTAAAAACTTCCGTTCACCATAAAAGCAATAAAAAATGTTTCAAACTTATCACTACAGTGGAATGACCCATAAGGACAAGATCTCGTACATGGACGTGGTAAAATACTAAAAATTGGCACCGGGTGGGGAATTACCCAAAATCCAAAAGTGTTGTAAAGCATGTAAGCTCTTAAAGGGAACCCATCACCAGAACAAGTGTCCAGTTTTTTGCTCTCATCTTATTCTTGTTCCTCCCCTGAATATTCTCTCTTCTTTTCTTTTCTTTTTTTTTCTTTTATAAAGATAATACGGTGCTAGAGAGAGAGGCACTTTTTATTTATTTAGTGCTAATTGTTATGGATTTTACAAGGGGGCGTAGCTCACATACTCTGGGAGAGGGGGTCTTTAGGCTGCTATGCATAATTACCCGAAGATCAATGCCTCCCTTAGTATAAAAAAAAAATAAAACAAAACCATAGTTGGCACTAAGTACTAGGACCCATTTCTTTGGAACCCAGTGATAGATTTTTTTGAAACAAGAAGCAGAATGCTCATCGGAGCATCGGGAATAAAATGAGTTAAAACTGGGGCCATTTTTTGACCAGGTCCTCCTTAAGCACCACCCCAGCTTTGTTGTGTTTTTTTGTTTGTTTTTTTAAAACCCTGGAGTGTTGATTTAAACCCAAGTCTAATGCGCCCTATTTTATACTCGCCCATCCCTTTTCTGAGCTGCTCCGGTCCCATGGCGCCATCTTGCTGTACTCGGCTGAGTATCACGGGTGCTCAGATGTGTTGTCCGTGAAACAACCACCACAAAGCACAGGTTTTCTTCATTGCATGATGTGTGCAGGCACCCTAGAGAGAGACGTACACAATCTCTGGCTCTCACTGGGGTTGAAGCAACAGTTTTCGGATGTAGTGTATCAACAGATACACCTTATATGACCAGCATCATATTTGTTGGTTTTTGTTTGTTTAATAGCCTGTATATACAGACCCACCGCGCTTCAGCTGCACACTGTTATCTGTAACTGATCGTTCACTGTA
Organism: Anomaloglossus baeobatrachus; assembly: GCF_048569485.1. NCBI lineage: Eukaryota > Metazoa > Chordata > Amphibia > Anura > Aromobatidae > Anomaloglossus > Anomaloglossus baeobatrachus. The sequence continues at coordinate 440,941,162 of NC_134358.1, read as the reverse complement.
GCAGGCTGCCATTGTCTCACCAGCACAGATCCTGTTAACACAGGGAAATGCGCTGGAGAGAACAATTATCGTTTCTGCAAACCAAAAGATCATTCCACCTCACCAGTGAGCATTTAGCTCATTCACCAGGTGGTGGTGGGCAGCCTGTTTACACTGCACAATTGTCGGGAAACGAGCCAGTGGTCCATTTACACAAAATTTGTTCAAGGGTTTAAGGGTATATACACAGCTTTTTTTTTTTTTTTTAATAAATTGTGAAGTGAATGCTGCTCCACAGTCCACAAAATAAAATGCTTAAAATACTGCTTGAATAAGCTTTCTTTTCATTTCAATGGGGGAAACAGACCATTAGTGCATATTGTACTGCTACGTGGTTTGTTTTTTCCCGGCGTTTTTTGTTTTTTTTTCTTAAACATGAATAAGGGTATGTGCGCACGTTGCGTAAATACATGCAGTTACGCTGCGCTTTGTAGCGCAGCGTAACTGCATGCGTCCTGCGTCCCCTGCACAGTCTATGGAGATTGTGCAGGGGCCGTGCGCACGTGGCGTTTAAGAGCGCAGCGCTTCGGCTACTGCCGAAGCGCTGCGTAAAAAGAAGTGACATGTCACTTCTTTCCTGCGCTTTGCCGGCAGCTCCTGCTCTGTCTATGGCAGGAGCTGCAGGCAGAGCGCATGGAATCGGCGCTCACTACGGACATTTCTGCAGCGATCTAAAGCGCACATGTGCTCTTCAGATCGCTGCAGAAATTTCTGCAGTGACTGTACGCAACGTGCGCACATAGCCTTAAAAGCAAATTGTCAATTCTTTAGATGTTTCTGCTTGGAAAATCTCCAAATATATACTGAATCTACATATGGAAAAATGCCCCACGCAGAGAAAGTGTGAATCACACCTTTCTCTATTATTTTTTTTTTTTTTTGTTATAGATTGCACCACCAGAAAAATCCATTTAAAAAAAAAATCGTGTGAATGTACCCTTAACTTGAGATGGGAGATCTGAATATATCCCCCTTTTTTCTGTCCACGCTTATTTCTGACCAGTCACTAAGGAATAATTAAACATTAGTTTTTAACGGTGCTGACCATCAATAATAGTTGCCGTAACCTTTGTTCTCAGCTGATCACGTTATTGTATTTTATTGTTTCAGTGGGAAAGCAAACGCCGCAGTGCTATCCAAGTTCAGTCACCTCTGCTAGGACCATGATGCTTTTTAACCTTGGGAGTGCGTACTGTTTACGTAGTGAATATGATAAAGCAAGAAAATGCCTTCACCAGGTAGTACATCACTGCTCACAGAACTGTAAATGCGGACTGCCAATATCCACAGTACAATGTGAGATCTTCACACATACAAGTTGTCTTTTTTTTTCTTTTTGTTGATTTTTGTGTAAAGAGACTGGCTAGACACAATCATTTGCAGACGTCTGAGTCGACAGATTACTGGATATTGTGAAGGCCATTGATATTATTCCAGGAGACAGTTCAGTTATATTTGTGTTGGCTAAGAGGAATTCCCATAGATATGAAGATGGTTTCTCAAATAAACCATCTCTCTTTATATGCCCAATTAGAACGTATGGATGTCATAGAGGGCAAACTCCCCTGCTTGGGGCTCCCCTTTCACTATGGAGCACCCAGGTCTTCATGCAGTAGGCCAGCCTGTTATAAGAGTGATTATAATTGGTTATGTGTGTGAAATTCTAGGCCAAACAGATATCTTTTCATTGTTTTTATGGGTTTGGGAAGTCCCCCATACACAGAAAACTAACGTTGGCCAAACCTGCCAATATATCCACAAGCTCGGGTGACATTCCAATGTGTATGGGGGCCTCCCGACCTTTCTCCAACAGATATATCAAGAGGAGATAAGGATCTGGCATGTCTGATATCGGTCTGCTGATTCTTTTGTGCTCGGTGAGATAAGCTGCCACTGGCACTGTCATACAGAACAAAGGAGTTTGTCACAACGATTGCACCCGTGTGAGGGATGTCTAGAGAAATGGCTGCGGGCCAAAACATCATTCAGTCGACCGCTCTATTGTGTATTTGGACTGATACTGGGCATAACCCACGAGTAACTGACTATCCTGGGCCTATAGGTTCAGCGCAGAAGTTGGCTACATGAACTGTCCTCTATTGTGAATTATTTTCAAATTACTAACACTGACCTACAAAGCTATCCATAATCTGTCTCCTCCATATATCTCTGAACTAATCTCTCGCTACACTCCAAAACGTAACCTCCGGTCCTCCCAAGATCTCCTTCTATCCTCCTCTCTCATTCGCTCCTCATGCAACCGACTCCAAGACTTCTCCCGAGCATCCCCAGTCTCCTGGAACTCACTGCCTCAACACGTCAGACTATCTACTACACTCGCAAGCTTCAAACGGAACCTAAAGACTCATCTGTTCAGAAATGCCTATAACCTTCAATGACCTCACTGCTTCACCCCCGTGCGGAGCTGCCGCCCCACCACCGTGCGGAGCTGCCGCCCCACCACCGTGCGGAGCTGCCGCCCCACCCCCGTGCGGAGCTGCCGCCCCACCCCCGTGCGGAGCTGCCGCCCCACCCCCGTGCGGAGCTGCCGCCCCACCACCGTGCGGAGCTGCCGCCCCACCACCGTGCGGAGCTGCCGCCCCACCACCGTGCGGAGCTGCCGCCCCACCACCGTGCGGAGCTGCCGCCCCACCACCGTGCGGAGCTGCCGCCCCACCACCGTGCGGAGCTGCCGCCCCACCACCGTGCGGAGCTGCCGCCCCACCACCGTGCGGAGCTGCCGCCCCACCACCGTGCGGAGCTGCCGCCCCACCTACACCCCACCTACTGTCTCCTCCCCAAAATCCTTTAGGATGTAAGCCCGCAAGGGCAGGGCCCTCTTCCCCCTGTGCTAGTCTGTCTATTGTAACGTGTACATGTATTCTGTATGTAACCCCCTCATGTACAGCACCATGGAATCAATGGTGCTCTATAAATAAACAATAATAATAATAATAATAATTTTCCCATTTACGCACTGACGCTGCTTCCCTGAATCGTCTGATTTCACCTACTTGCCAGACGCAGAATAATATACACATCGGTTCTATTGAATGTTTGATCTAGAGCCATTGTTTTGCCACCAAAATATGTTTTGTACGTGAGTGTTTGCCAATGTTGCAGACATGAAGCTTTAGCTCGTCTCCTGTAAATGCCCATGAATTGCTTGGCCCTCATGCAAGATTCCCTCAACCTACTGCTTCAGGTCCTGCAGAGCAGCTTCCATAGTCTTGGCTGTATTAATATTCTTTCACCTGTTACCTCCTAAATTCATGTTTGCTTTTGGCACATGCTGCAAATAGTACTTTTTATTGTGTTTGAGAAGAGTTGTAGGTGGACGAGAACAGATCATCTATTGGATCCAGCGTATGTGTTCACTAGTGTGTCTTCTAATTATACATACAAATTAAAGAAGAGCATTTCATTAAGATCCTGATTTATTTGTCTTCCGTACACTGGGTTCTCTGTGGGATCAGTTGTTTTTTCTTTGCTTGTTATAATGGAAGCTGATTATTTCAGTCAGGGAGGGCTAAGTGCTCTGAAGGGGTAATGTAGACCGTATCTGATGGTGTTGAGCCCACAGGGAGTCGTCATGGCAATTAGAGCTAAAAGAAGTAGTATTAAATCTCAAGATGAGCCTGGCCTGGTATCATCTTTCAGCCGTACAGTTAGAAGAATGTATCCAGAGATTAGCCTCTTACCTTCTAATAATTCATTAGGTAATTGCTTTGACTTTTATGTTCTTACCATTACTTGTTTTCCATTTTCAAGGCTGCATCTATGATCCATCCCAAGGAAATCCCACCAGAGGCAATACTTCTTGCAGTCTATCTAGAACTACAGAACGGTAATAATCCCCCTTTGTGTGTGTTTATATAGAGTAGTGATATATGGCAGGATTCCTTTAATCCAGCATCATTTAATCCAGAGAATGTCTGATTTTCAGTTTTATGGTGGAAATAAGCAAAGTTTCCAGCAGTACTAACGATTGGGAGCCTATATCATGCATCAGGCAAGCATTTCACCATTGCTCCATTGAGGTCTTGGCCCACAGCGTGGTCATTTTCTCAGTTCTGTTTTGCTTGGAGTAGGCTTCCTGACTTGACACTTATTGATAACTTCAACATATAGTACTTCTCACACCAGGATAGTCAATGAAGATTTCTTTATTTCACAATCAAGTGACTTCACAACTCATGCAAAGTATGGCAAAAATTATACAAAAAAGCTGACAAAGAAAAGACGTTTTGGCTCTTCCCGAGCCTTGTTCACACCATCACTGTACAAGAAGGTTAGGACGTTCTAATAATGAAAACACATCGGGGCTGCTGGGATCAGAGGAAAAAGCTAAAGGCTTGGCTTTTACGGAAGCGCAGCATGGTGTACATACATTATCTTTTTCCTCTGATGCCAGCAACCCCGGTGTGATGTCATTATTGGAATCTCCTAACCTTCTTGCACAGTGACCGTGTGTACAAGGCTGGGGAAGAGCCAAAATGTATTTTCTTTGTCACCTTATTTGTATAATTTTTGCCATACTTTGCATGAGTTTTGAGGTCCCTTGATCATGGAATAAAGAAAACTGCATTGACTGTCCTGTTGAGAGACGTGCCGTATGTTGAACTTATTGATACTATTCCTGCTTATGTGCACCTCTACCATTGAGTTCCGACATACTGTTCTACATACAAGTGCATCTCAATAAGTTAGAATATCATCAAAAAGTTAATTTCACTAATTCAATACAAAAAGGGAAACACATATTTTATATAGTCATTACAAACAGAGTGATGTATTTCAGGTGTTTATTTCTGTTAATGTTGATGATTATGGCTTACAGCCATTGAAAACCCAAGTCATTATCTCAGGAAATTCGAATAATTACCACAAAACACCTGCAAAGGCTTCCTAAGCGTCTAAAATGGTCCCTTAGTCTGATTCAGTAGGCTACACAATCATGGGGAAGACTGGCGACTTGACAATGTCCAGAAGGCAGTCATTGACACACTGTACAAGGTAAGCCACAAAAGGTCATTGCTAAGGCCGGGTTCACATTTGCATCCTTTTTTCGGAAACGGAATGCAGCACAGATGCAGTACAGTTCATTTATTTACAGTTCAAATGAGACACCATGCGGTGGTGTGTGCTTCATACACAACCGCATGTGTCCACATGGTGTCGCGCTTCCACTGTAAATGAATGAACTGTACTGCATCTGTGCTGGATTCCGTTTCCGTCAAACCGACGCAAATGTGAAACCGGCCTAAAGCAGCTGGTTGTTCAGAGTGCTGTATCCAAGCATATTGAGTGGAAGGAAAAAGTGTGGTAGAAAAAGGTGCACAAGCACTGCAATAAATTAACTTTTTTGATGATATTCTTATTTGAGTTGCACTTGTATAGTCACACTTATTGACCCCCCCCCATTTTCACATTTAGTAAATGTATGTCATATCCTAGCAATGCTAAATATACATCCACTCTTGGTCTTTGCTGCTCGCTCTTCAGTTCCCTTCATACATAAAGGGATAGTTCAGATTCGGCAAATAAATATTACTGTTCACATAATGGAGGCTATTCGGTTTTCCAGTATACTGTTTTTATTAAGTACCATTGGGTTTTTATAATCTGTGCTTCCTGTCATAGTAAAGAAACTTTCATGGATATAAATCTCCCTCGGTCATTTGCTGATCGTATAGATATACGACTCTACTCTATTAGGCCTTTCAATAACATTATAGCACAATGTATACAGTTGTGGCAGCCATACACAAGCATAAGAAGGGTCCCTTTTGCTCTGCCCATTAAGCTATAAGCAATATAATGTTCTGCTCTGAAGGTCGCCCACAAGTATATCTTCTTTACTGTAATTATTTGTACGGTCACACATGGCCGGTATGTATTTGCCTTAGAGAGAGTGCAAAGCCCTTGAGTATACAAACTTTGTAAACGGTAAATCTATCTTAAAGTTCTGACAGGCTTCGATATATGCCATGGAAACAGCACCATTTAAAGTCAGTGGGGATCTGTGAGATGGAACCCCCACCAGCTCCTCAAACAAAGGGGCCATGGTTTTCTGCAGACCCCTTTTGGAGTCTCTTGGACTTTCCATTAGTCGAAATCATAGATTTCTGGTGACTGAAATCTCTGTAAATTTCCAAACAGCTTCTGTGCTGGATAGTGTGCGGTGGTCCCTTTGCTTGGGCAGTATGTTGTGATCCCAGCTAGCAGACCCTGACCCAAATGGACAGAAGATACATTATTGGTGAATATTCCCTAAAACTACCATGGAATTTCCATTTGTTGCATAAACTCACTAGGCTGCAATTATCAAAACAGCCTTACTTTGCTTTAATTTCTTATAAGATTAACTCAATATTTATTCATTCATTTTTAATCAATTTTGCCCAGCACGGAGAGTTCTGAAAACTTGAAAATCACTTTTGGGGATTTGTTTTATTCCTGTAAAAACAAAAATTGCATGTACAGTGGAACCTTGGTTAATGAGAACAATCCGTTCTGGGAGTGTGCTTGTTAACCAAGTTACTCGTTCAGCAAAGTAAGATTTCCCATAGGAAATCATTGCAATACAGACAATTCGTTCCACAACTTGTTAAATGTCCCATTCAGGTCTCCTATTGTGTCATTCCACACACGTACAAACACGCACGCACATATTATGCTCACCTTACCTTCCGTTCCATCGCCGGTCTCCTGGGACTTGCTGTTCACCAGTACGGGCTGTATATCGGGTTACCATAACGACGAGGGAGGAACTTCCGATGCCAGAGTACTGACGTCAAAGGCAGGAGTTGCTTGCCTCTGATTGGCTAGCGCTCTGCCTTTGAGTAGCGTCTGACGAGAACTTCCTGCTTCGTTATTATGGTTGCCGATGCACAGCCTGGAGTGGAGCGGCGAACTACAGGACCCAGGAGGCCGGCGATGGAACTGAAGGTACACATATTATGCTCACCTTATCTTCCGTTCCATCGCCGGCCTCCTGGGTCTTGTAGTTCGCCGCGAGGACATCGCAATGAGCTGGCGGACTACAAGAACCATGAGGCCGGTGGTGGAACGGAAGGTAAGGTGAGCATAATAGTGTGTGTGTGTGTGTGTGTGTGTGTGTGTGTGTGTGTGTGTGTGTGTGTGTGTGTGTGTGTGTGTGTGTGTGTGTGTGGACTGCAAGTGCGGGTCAGAGCGCGGTGGATGTACGGAACCGGAAGTGTGTGCGGTGAGGATTTTGCTCGTACAGCAAAGCTTTCTCGTAAACCGGGTTACAAATTTACAGAAAGCTTTGCTTGTTAAACGAAATTCTCGTTAAGTGGGTTACTCATTAAGCGAGGTTCCACTGTATATGGCTTCCAAACCCCTGCTTTTCCCCAGTTTGGAGTACAGGTGATGGCAGTGAAAGGGTCAGCACATCCTCAATGTTCTACTTGTTGGATCAATCTCCTGCAGCAGCTTGTCTAGTTAGTGAAGGTCAGCCAGCGCGTCTATCCATCCTATCACATTGCTGTGCGGCTGATCAAACTTAAATCATGGTCCCCCTTACACTCCAGTAAAGCCTGCTTTACACGTTACGATTAAGCATACGATATCGTATGTGATCGTAACCGCCCCCATCGTATGTGTGGCACGTTCAATTTGTTGAACGTGTTGCACAAATGATTATTTGCCGTCACACGTACTTACCTTCCATACGACCTCGATGTGGGTGGCGAACGTCCACTTCCTGGAGTGGGAGGGACATTCGACGTCACGCGTCAGCCGGCCAATAGAAGCGGAGGGGCGGAGATGAGCGGGACGTAAACATCCCGCCCACCTCCTTCCTTTCCGGTGGGAGCCGCGGGATGCAGGTAAGATCTGTTCATCGTTCCCAGGGTGTCACACACTGCAATGTGTGCTACCTCGGGAACATTGAACAACCTCACGTTCAATTTTTAGCAAATGAATGACGTGCATGCGATGAACGTTTTAACATTCAATCACACATAGCTGTCACACGCTACAATATAACTTACGATGCCGGATGTGCGTCACTTACGACGTGACCCCGCCAACACATTGTAAGATATATTGTAGCGTGTAAAGCCCGCTTAAGATATATATGCGTGTCAATAATCAGTCATTTTCCTTCATCTTTATCATGTATGCCGTAATGGAAGCATTGGATTTGCTTTCACAAGCACCACGTATGAATCAATGGGGCTGGTTGGGGAGACCTAATAAGAATGGTGCTTGTGGGAGTAAATCTAGAGCTTCCATTACAATATAATATACATGGCACCTGGAGAGCTGGGCAAGCCTGCTACAGGAGATTGTTCTGATTAGCAGAACCCTCAGAGGAGGACACTGCAATCATCTGTACTCCAGAGGAGTTGGTTTTGATATCACTGCAAATAAAAGCAGGGGTTTATTTATTTATTTATTTATTTACTGGAATAAGGACAAATTCACCAAAATTGTTTTTGCAAAAGTTTTAACATTCCACGCAGGACAAAATTATATAGGTTAGAAATGCTCCTAGAATTGGTCCTTTGGGAAGTTATAAATAGTGGTGTACACTGTGTGCAGAATTATTAGACAAATGAGTAGTTTGATCACATGATACTTTTTATACATGTTATCCTACTCCAAGCTGTATAGGCTTGAGAGCCAACTACCAATTAAGTAAATCAGGTGATGTGCATCTCTGTAATGAGGAGGGGTGTGGTGTTATGACATCAACACCCTATATAAGGTGTGCTTAATTATTAGCCAACTTCCTTTCCTTTGGCAAAATGAGTCAGAAGAGAGATTTGACGGGCTCTGAAAAGTCCAAAATTGTGAGATGTCTTGCAGAGGGATGCAGAAGTCTTAAAATTGTCAAACGTTTGAAGTGTGATCACCGAACAATCAAGCGTTTCATGGCAAATAGCCAACAGGGTCGCAAGAAGCGTGTTGGGCAAAAAAGGCGCAAAGTAACTGCCCATGAATTGAGGAAAATCAAGCGTGAAGCTGCCAAGATACCATTTGCCACCAGTTTGGCCATAGTTCAGAGCTGCAACGTTACTGGAGTATCAAAAAGCCCAAGGTGTGCCATACTCTGGGACATGGCCAAGGTAAGGAAGGCTGAAAAACGACCACCTTTGAACAAGAAACATAAGATATTTCTTGGCCTAGTCTTGGTGTTTTATCTTAAGACTGATTTTTCAAAGGTTTTATGGACTGATGAAATGAGAGTAACTTTCGATGGGCCAGATGGATGGGCCAGAGGCTGGATCAGTAAAGGGCAGAGAGCTCCACCCTGACTCAGATGCCAGCAAGGTGGAGGTGGGTGCTGGTATCATCAAAGATGAACTTGTGGGACCTTTTCGGGTTGAGGATGGAGTGAAGCTCAACTCCCAAACCTACTGCCAGTTTCTGGAAGACAACTTCTTCAAGCAGTGGTACAGGAAGAAGTCAGTATCGTTTAAGAAAAACATGATTCTAATGCAGGACAATGCTCCATCACATGTATCCAACTACTCCACAGCGTGGCTGGCCAGTAAAGGTCTAAAAGATTAAAAAATAATGACATGGCCCCCTTGTTCACCTGATCTGAACCCCATAGAGAACCTGTGGTCCCTCATAAAATGTGAGATCTACAGGGAGGAAAACCGTACACCTCTCGGAACAGTGTCTGGGAGGCTGTGGTGGCTGCTGCACGCAATGTTGATCGTAAAACAGATCAAGCAACTGACAGAATCTATGGATGGTAGGCTGTTGAGTGTCATCATAAAGAAAGGTGGCTATATTAGTCACTAATTTTTGGGGGGTTTTGTTTTTGCATGTCAAATGTTTATTTCTAAATTTTGTGCAGTTATATTGGTTTACCTGGTGAAAATAAACAAGTGAGATGGGAATATATTTGGTTTTTATTAAGTTGCCTAATAATTCTGCACAGTAATAGTTACCTGCACAAACAGATATCCTCCTAAGATAGCCAAATCTAAAAAAAAAAACACTCCAACTTCCAAAAATATTAAGCTTTGATATTTGAGTCTTTTGAGTTGATTGAGAACATACTGTAGTTGTTGATCAATAATAAAAAAATCCTCTAAAATACAATTTGCCTAATAATTCTGCACACGGTGTATACAAAGATAGTTATTGCTTCTACATAATAAAGGTTTTTGCCTCTGTTTGGAGCACTCTGCAGTAAACTGTTGTAGTTACTAAAAATCATATTTCTTTTTATTTGCTTTCCTCCCTATATACTGTTGTATGTATGTATGTATGTATGTATGTATGTATGTATGTATAGATACATTGATATATCTAGATATCAAGATATATTATAAATAGCACTCAAAAACCTACGCATAAGAATAATAAGAATAACAGACAATATTGTAAAAAAGATCCACGAACAGCGGCTTGTGGCAGCTACTTTTGAAGTCTTTACTTGCAGCAGAAATCTTTGGGGTTTTTTTTTCTTCAACAAAACCCTTACAAATTAATGAATACTTCACAATTGAGATTGAGATGTATTGGTTGTTTCCCAAGATATATACAGCTACTAGGACAATTGCATTAAAAAAATGCTGGGTGGCCAAGCTCTAGCACTGAGCACCAGTGGCTATTCTCCCCCATACTATGAAGGGCCAGCCTTTAATGTACACCACCGGTCCATCTGTTCGATAGGATCATAAGGCTATGTGCGTTTTTTTTCACGCTGCGTTTTTTGTGCGTTTTTTCCACGTTTTTTGCTGCGTTTTTGTGCACTGCATTCAATGAGTGAAAAACACAGAAATAATTGACATGCTGTGTTTTTGTGGTCACCACAAAAACGCAGCTACAAAAAAACGCTGTGTGCGGACAGCACTTCTGAAAACCCGTAGACCTTGCTGGGGAAGCAATGTCACAGCATTTTCTGCACAAAAATGCGGTAGTAAACACCGCAAAACACAGCAAAAACGTCTAGTGCGCACAGGACCTTATACTAATCTCCGATTATGAAAATTATACAGTGCCAACTAATGATATTCGGGAAAGTGCCTTGCAACTATTTCAATCAATTTAGTGCTAGTATTTAAAGGGGGTGTCTAGTTTTTAAAAGTAATTCCCAAAATCCTTTAATGAAGGTGTGTAGCCTTACTAAAAACTGTAAAAGCACTTGGCGTGAAAATAAGAAATTGATACTGTTGCCTGCTGTCACTCCTGTAGATCTGCTACTTTTTTCTCTATCTCGTTCCGTTTTCAAGATAAAAATGCTAACTCCGTTGTTTCCCACCAGGTGGCGCTATAGGTGGTTTCACTGCGTAGCGCATGGCTACTTTACTATACCTAGACACCACTTCTATTCCTATAGCTGCCGCCATTCTCACATTAATGGCGGTGGACAGGATATGGGTGGACACACTGTATACATTTTTTCAGTATGGCTGGGCAACACCTTAAATGAAATTCTGAGTTTTCAAGAAAGGAGTTCTACTTTTAACACTTTCCCTCTTTGTAGCCACTCAAAATGAAAGTTGCTGTGAAGGACCCATTTCAATGCATTAGACAACTCATTGGTTTCAATGGCCGGTTTGTGACGCTTACAATTTCTTGCATTGGTAATGCAGTGACTTTGTCTGGTCTTTATTTCAACCATTGTAGACATAGATGTCAATTGTGGGGGAAAATGCAGCAAGTTCAACGTTCCATCTAGTCCATGGGTCCCCAATTGCAGTCATCAAGGGCCGCCAACAGTGCATGTTTTCAGGATTTCCTTAGTATTGCACATGTGATAATTTAATCACCTGCACAGTTGATGATTCCAACACCCATGCAATGCTAAGGAAATCCTGAAAACATGCATTGTTGGCGGCCCTCGAGGACTGGAGTTGGGGAACCCTGATCTAGTCCAACCAGTAATCCCTTAAATAATGATTAGCTAATCCCCTTTAATGATACATTTCTACAGCGTCCTTAGGCATATAGCTACAGATGAAGGCTGAGAGCTATAATAATGTATAGAAAATGTCAAAATCTAGAATTAGTGTTTCCGATGAGTAGCGGGGGCTTTTGTGCTGCACTTGCTATTCTATGGGGTAGACTGGAGAATAAATGAATACAGTAAGTTGCTCTTGAGTTGATGGAACAATAATACCTATGCTCACCACTCTTGTCTCTTTTAGGCAATACCCAGCTGGCGTTGCAGATCATCAAAAGAAACCAACTTCTGCCATCTGTAAAAATGATGACGGATCTTCGAAAGAAACCATTATTCCAGCCCATCCATCAGCCAATGCAGCCAATTCAGATGCCCACATTCACTACCGTTCAAAGGAAATGATATTTGCCTTTCATAGGACTGTCAGATGACATGCTGCAAACATCTACCAGTTCATCAATAAACGGCATATTGGACGTTTCTGGAATATTGTGGCATTTTCTTTTTACATTATAAATATACCTGCACTGATTGGCATTACAGGAAATTTTAATCCATGACAAAATAGTACTCTCCCCATTGCGAAATGGAGAAGCAGGTCAGAAAACAAACTGCTGCTCCATTACTCCTTTTTGGGGCTGTTGGGAAAAGGGAATAAATGTAGCGGCGGACAAAAGTTTCCCTGTTCTAACATTTGTTGTGGGTCCCAGTCGTTGGACTCCTACCAATCCGTAAGTTATCATCTTTCCTGTGGATAGGTTATAATAGGTTGTCTACTGAAAACAAGTTAGGAGGACTGAGCATGATTTATTTCCCCAAGATAGTGTTTGTATCATCATACAGTGCTGGCCAAAAGTATTGGCACCCCTGTAATTCTGTCAGATAATACTCAGTTTCTTCTTGAAAATGATTGCAATCACAAATTCTTTGGTATTATCTTCATTTATTTTGCTTGCAATGAAAAAACACAAGAGAATGAAACAAAAATCAAATCCTTGATCATTTCATACACAACTCCAAAAATGGGCCAGACAAAAGTATTGGCACCCTTAGGGGCACTTTGCACACTGCGACATCGCAGGTGCGATGTCGGTGGGGTCAAATCGAAAGTGACGCGCATCCGGCATCGCATGCGACATCGCAGTGTGTAAAGCCTAGATGATACGATTAACGAGCGCAAAAGCGTCGTAATCGTATCATCGGTGCAGCGTCGGCGTAATTCATAATTACGCTGACGCGATGGTCTGATGTTGTTCCTCGCTCCTGCGGCAGCACACATCACTGTGTGTGAAGCCGCAGGAGCGAGGAACATCTCCTACCGTCACCGCGGCTTCCGTAGGTTATGCGGAAGGAAGGAGGTGGGCGGGATGTTTACATCCTGCTCATCTCCGCCCCTCCGCTCCGATTGGCCGCCTGCCGTGTGACGCCTGTTGTGTGACGTCGCAGTGACGCCGCACGACCCGCCCCCTTAACAAGGAGGCGGGTCGCCGGCCACAGGGACGTCGCACGGCAGGTGAGTGTGTGTGTGAAGCTGGCGTAGCGATAATTTTCGCTACGCCAGCTATCACCACATATCGCTGCTGCGACGGGGGCGGGGACTATCGCACTCGGCATCGCAGCATCGGCCTGCGATGTCGCAGTGTGCAAAGTGCCCCTTAGCCTAATACTTGGTTGCACAACCTTTAGCCAAAATAACTGCGAACAACCGCTTCCGGTAACCATCAATGAGTTTCTTACAATGCTCTGCTGGAATTTTAGACCATTCTTCTTTGGCAAACTGCTCCAGGTCCCTGAGATTTGAAGGGTGCCTTCTCCAAACTGCCATTTTGAGATCTCTCCACAGGTGTTCTATGGGATTCTGGTCTGGACTCATTGCTGGCCACTTTAGTTGTCTCCAGTGCTTTCTATCAAACCATTTTCTAGTGCTTTTTGAAGTGTGTTTTGGGTCATTGTCCTGTTGGAAGACCCATGACCTCTGAGGAAGACCCAGCTTTCTCACACTGGGCCCTACATTATGCTGCAAAATTTGTTGGTAATCTTCAGACTTCATAATGCCATGCACACGGTCAAGCAGTCCAGTGCCAGAGGCAGCAAAGCAACCCCGAAACATCCGGGAACCTCCACCATGTTTGACTGTAGGGACCGTGTTCTTTTCTTTGAATGCCTGTTTTTTTTTCCTGTAAACTCTATGTTGATGGCTTTTCCCAAAAAGCTCTACTTTTGTCTCATCTGACCAGAGAACATTCTTCTAAAACGTTTTAGGCTTTCTCAGGTAAGTTTTGGCAAACTCCAGCCTGGCTTTTTTATGTCTCTGTGTAAGAAGTGGGGTCTTCCTGGGTATCCTACTATACAGTCCCTTTTCATTCAGACGCCGACGGATAGTACGGGTTGACACTGTTGTACCTTCGGACTGCAGGGCAGCTTGAACTTGTTTGGATGTTAGTCGAGGTTCTTTATCCACCATCTGCACAATCTTGCGTTGAAATCTCTCGTCAATTTTTCTTTTCCTTCCACATCTAGGGAGGTTAGCCACAGTGCCATGGGCTTTAAACTTCTTGATAACACTGCGCACCGTAGACACAGGAACTTTGGAGTTGGACTTGTAGCCTTGAGATTGCTCATACTTCCTCACAATTTGGATTCTCAAGTCCTCAGACAGTTCTTTGGTCTTCTTTCTTTTCTCCATGCTCAATGTGGTACACACAAGGACACAGGACAGAGGTTGAGTCAACTTTAATCCATGTCAACTGGCTGCAAGTGTGATTTAGTTATTGCCAACATCTGTTAGGTGCCACAGGTAAGTTACAGGTGCTGTTAATTACACAAATTAGAGAAGCATCACATGATTTTTCAAACCGAGCCAATACTTTTGTCCACCACCTTTTTTATGTTTGGTATGGAATTATGTCCAATTTGGCTTTATGACAATTTTTTTTTCTTTTTTCATTGAAGACAATTAAATGAAGATAATAATACCAAAGAATTTGTGATTGCAATCATTTTCAAGAAGAAACTGAGTATTATCTGACAGAATTGCAGGGGTGCCAATACTTTTGGCCAGCACTGCATGTACGATATAGACGCCTTCATTTTGTCTTTTAATTCTATACTTAAATCCTAGTAACCACGTTCTTTGTGCAGACATTTCGGGTCAGGTTTTTGTCACAACTGATGCTTTATATATGTAAAACATGATAAATATGGGAATATGTAAGGAATAAATCTTTTACTCTTAAAGTGAACCTGTCCGCTGCAATATGCACCCAGAACCACGAGCAGTTCTGGGTGCATATTGCTAATCCCATGTCCCTGTATCTAGTAGCATACATAAAAAGATCATTAAAAAAAAAAAAAGTATTTATAAAGATCCTTTATGATATGCCCAAGCGTCATCAGTGGTGACACGTGTACCTGTGTCCGTTGCACCGCATCAGAACGCCGGGCTTAGGGTCAGTGCGCATGATCAGAAATCCCGCTTTCATAGTGCGCATGACCGAAAGTGCGGTAACTTCTGATCCTGCGTACTGACCCTATGCCCGGCATTCTGAGGCTGTGCAACAGACACAGGTACATGCATCACTGCTGATGATGACACTGGGCAGTGGGCATTGAAAACATGTTAGCACGCCCATGTGGCGTGCTGATCTGAACTCTGCATCAGAGTTCAGATCAGCTGACCTCACAGCCCGCACGCGCTGCGATGGATGCAGCGGAACACAGAACAATGAATCGGCTGACACTGGAGTCAGCTGATCTGATTACTTGTTCTGCTGGCTGTGTAGTCAGGAGTAGGGATGAGTGAGCAGTAAATTGCTCAGGTGCTCGATGGGCGAAGCCCATGTCGATTTTTTTTTTTTTAAAAAAAATTCATTAAAAAATGAAATCACCAGAAGATCCTCTTTGGTGCATAGCTTCATGCGGTTCCTGTGCACCGTCTGTCGGGCCATTCCGGGTTTCTTCACTTCATAGACATCTGACTCAGGATAGGGGATAGCTGTAACAGTGTATGGCTCTGTTTCCCAGAGTGAGTCGAGTTTTCCTGTATGGTGGTACTTCTTTAGCCATACCTTGTCTCCAACTTGAAGTGGGGAAGCATTAGCTCTTTGATTGTAGCTCTCTTCTTGTTGACGGTGAGCTTCACCCATGCGGTAATCAACAATCTGTTGGGCTTCGTGTATTCTTCGCTGATGCTCTGAGACCCAATCAGTTTTTGGCAGGGGTTTGATCATGTCAGGGACTTGGATTCCAAGAGAAAGATCTTTTGGGAGCTGACCTTGTCTTCCAAACATCAGATAATATGGCGAGTAGCCTGTAGAACAGTGGACAGTATTGTAGATTTCCATTAACTCGTCAAGCAATTGAGGCCATTCAGCTTGTTTGGGAACAGATGCTGTTCGCAGCATATTGATGAAGGTCTGGTTGACTTTCTCGCAGTGGCCATTCCCTTGGGGATGATAGGCGGTTGTTCTCAGCTTTTTGCACTCATTGAATTGGCAGAGTTCTTGAAATAATTGTGACTCAAAGCCAGATCCACGATCTGTGAGGACTGCTTCAGGGCAACCGTAATGTCTCACATATTCATGGTAGAAGGTGATAGCTGTAGTCCGAGCTGTAAGGTCTTTTACTGGCACAACAGCAACCCACTTAGTATAGTGATCCACCATGGTTAAGGCATACGTGTAGCCTGAATGAGTTGGTGCTAGCTTCACATGATCAAGAGCGACTAGCTTGTTTGGTTTCTGAGAATGGATTGGATGAAGAGGACCTCTGGCATCTTTCTTACCGACTTTGGTGAGGTTGCAGGCTGGACATTCACTACTAGAGTTGAGCGCGGTTCGAGGTTCTCCAGTTCTAGGCTCGAGTGATTTTGGGGCCTGTTCTAGATCGAACTAGAACTCGAGCTTTTTGCAAAAGCTCGATAGTTCTAGAAACGTTCGAGAACGGTTCTAGCAGCAAAAAAACAGCTAATTCCTAGCCGGCTTTCCGCTGTAATAGTGTAAGTCACTCTGTGACTCACACTATTATGAAATTTCAGTGTATAGTGTGCGGGAACAGCGCCTTCAGATCACTGCTGTTTGTATAATGGCGATCGCCATTTTTTTTTTTTCCTTGTCTTCCTTCCCTAAGCGCGCGCGTCTAGTGGGGAGGGCCATTATGGCAGCCAATCCCAGACACACACACAGCTAAGTGGACTTTTAGCCAGAGAAGCAACGGCATGTGTGATAGGATGTCCATGTCACATGTCCCTGCATTATAAAAACGAGTATCTGCCCGTCCGGACGCCATTATCTCTTCTGCGTCCTTGGTGTCAGACATCACTGGCGCAGCTCCGTCCTGAGTCCTATCGCCGATACTGCTGTATGCGCTCCATACACAGCGCTGGACAGCTTAGGGAGAGCACTTTTTATCAGTCCTTTTAAGGGCTCGTACCGGCAGGGTCAGAGCCATAGGTGACAGGTCCTGAAAACAGAGACAGTGTCTGTGTAGCTAAGGTCAGGGATTTCCTCGCTGCATTTCCCCATTAGGAGGGAATAGAAAGGCAGGCTTCCATTCCTCTACCCAGAGCCCCACAATCCTGGCACTGTACCCTCCTCTCCTCTGCACACTCCAACTCATTATAACTAAGCCATTATACTAGCAAACACTGAGTGTACCTAGTGGCATCCTAATCATGGCTATTGGACTTCTGTATAGTCCCACTAGTGCAAAGATATTTGCAGCTCGTCTGCCTGCATTGCACACTCAAACTTATTGTTACTAAGCCATTATACTAGCAAACACTGAGTGTACCTAGTGGCATCCTAAACGTGGCTGTTGGACTTCTGTATAGTCCCAGTAGTGCACAGATATTTGCAGCACCTCTGCCTGCATTGCACACTCAAACTCATTGTTACTTACTAAGACGTTATAATACCAAAAATTGAGTAAACTTAGTGGCATCATAGAACTGGCTGTTGTATTCCATTAGTGCCCCACTGGTGCCAAGCTATTTCTAGCACCTGTGCAGGACACCCTCCTGCTCTGTTTTTAATAAGCTATAATGATAGCAAAAAATACTGCCATTTAGTGGCATCATAGAACTGGCTGTTGTATTCCATTAGTGCCCCACTGGTGCCAAGCTATTTCTAGCACCTGTGCAGGACACCCTCCTGCTCTGTTTTAATAAGCTATAATGATAGCAAAAAATACTGCCATTTAGTGGCATCATAGAACTGGCTGTTGTATTCCATTAGTGCCCCACTGGTGCCAAGCTATTTCTAGCACCTGTGCAGGACACCCTCCTGCTCTGTTTTTAATAAGCTATAATGATTGCAAAAAATACTGCCATTTTAGTGGCATACAAAAAGTGGCTGTTGGACTCCTTTATTGTGCCACTTGTGCCAAGCAATCTCAAGCACCTCTGTATTCTACCCTCATGCACATTTAGCTATGCTAATTTTATAGCAAACTCAGGGAATTCCTTGCTGCATTTGATCATTAGGAGGGATAGAAAGTGAGGCTTCTTTTACTGTCCTGGTACCCACAGAACACGGCCACTGTACCCATCTGTCCACTTTTGCCACGCTATTTAATTTGCCCAAAGAGCTGACTCTTTTTCTGCCATCCTAAAATTGTCTGGAATACCAAGTTAGTGTTCCTTTGCTGCCAAGCAAGGTACAACACATGTGCATTCTACACTCCTTTCCATTTCTGGAATGCAATTATTAACTGCAGGTAGTCCAGCCAATCTGTGACGAAGGTGCAGGCGTGGATATAATGTAGCCTGCATCCAATGATGGTTCTCTCGATGTCTGACAGCTCAACAATACCTTCTGTTACCACTTCCAAAACAAGTGATGACCTGCCAATCACACTCCCTGTTGCGGGTAAAGGAGTTGGAAGTTCAGTGTGAAAAACCATGTGTGACTGCTGTCCCCACAGTCACAGAGGATGAAGAGCACGCAGATGCACTTGATGGGGCAGGCGGTGGTTGCACAGGCACGCTAGGCCGCATTGTAGCACAGTGAAATTCACATTGCGACTTATGCTTCATTTTAAGTTGTGTACAGGGTGGGCTCCCCAGTATGCAGCAAAACCAGGCAACAGGAAAAGGACTCTAGGCAGTTGGGTTGATAAATGATTGTTTAACTTTACCAAAACAAACAATAAGAACCATGCATACAATTGAAATAATTGAACAATCTATTCTGTTGCCTACTACCTGCTAATCCCTCTGCGTAGCAGTAATTGTGTGTTTGTGCGTGTGTGTGTGTGATTGTGTGCGCGAACACGACTTACCAGTGGCGCATCACAAGAGCTTCCAAGTTATCTACCTAAACATAGTCAAAACACATTACCCCCCCTGAATACCCTTGTTAGCTGAAGCCTCACAGATAATGCAGATGATAACTGTGTGAATGCAAACAACACAGCTCTGCAACACAGTCATGGAAATCTTGAAAAGCAACAGTCAATGCAAACATGTGTTGCTGTCCCTCTATGATTTAAACTGTACGTGACAATTTGACAGTGCAGAGGCAGCAAGTCTTATTGTCTATATAGTTGGCCTACCCAGAGCAGAGATGTGTTTTGCTAATAAAACAAAGTGTTGCGTGCCCGCATTATTGTCTGGGCACAGCCTACCGTACCCGGGTACTGTGATGTCCAGTTTCCAGAAATACAGACTTTACGCTCCTCTCACGGTAAACAGTATAGACAGCACTGTAAGAATGTTGGTCTGTGGCACAGGATGTTGCTCACTGGCATTACGGGGCTCATCATCAAAGTACAACATGACTCCCCTCACAATTGAACGAAGTGTTTCCGCGGTGGCTCCTTGCTGTAACACACACCTTTAGCTTTTCCTTCTGTTCATAGACAGCATCTCCAAGTCCACATCCGAAGAGCAATTTGATATTGCTATAGTGACCAAACCAAGGCAGATCCAAAAAAACAGCAGCCCCTTGTGTGTAGTCTGCAACAATGCATGCAATGGCAAATAAGCATGTTGCATTGACAGTGGCTAAAGCTGAGCAATACACCTTCACGCTATCAATTCATATCCATGTGACACTTCAAGGAGGAACTACTCAAAGGTGTGAGTTTTTGCCTTCTACTTACAGATTGTTGACAAATCTTACAGATTCCATGACTTGGGTGATCCTTTGCGATGTCCAAAAATTCACAGGCTAGGCAAGGCTTACAGCCCATGCGACCTGCATAGCCAACACGACTTCTGCTCAGAGTCAAAGTTGTGGTCCAGGATTCAGTTGTTGACTTGCTTCCAGTACTTTGTCTCTGGCCAGGAAGACGCAACGTAACCTCGTCGTCAGTAGCATCCTCCTCCACCTCCTCTGCTGACCTCATCGACTGGCTGACTTTGGTTTGACAGTAAGTGTGGTCTCCAACCTCATCAATAACCCTGTGTGTTTTCATTCCCCTCGTCCTGAGTCCTCCGAGAAAACCTCTTCCTGCCCTGACCGAATAGTAAAGTTGTCATTCCAATCAGGTATCTGTGCTCCTCATCATGTTCCCCATTGTCTCCACCAGGAGGATTGACTTTTTGGAAATGAGGGTGTAGATTAGGCTCTGCACCTTCTTCATCGGGGCCTGGATCCCACTCACAAAGCTTCTGGCCATCTGTGCAGATCATTTCCCCTGTCTCATGGAACTCGCTACCTCAACATGTCAGATTATCTGCTACACCCACAAGCTTCAAACTGAATCTGAAAACTCATCTGTTCAGAAATGACTATAACCTTCAATGACCCCCACCACCATACGTACTTGACGCTCAACCTACACCACTCCTACTGTCTCCTCCCAAAAATCATTTAGAATGTAATCCCGCAAGGGCAGGTCCCTCTTCCCTCTGTACCAGTCTGTCTATAGTTACTTGTATATGTATTCTGTATGTAACCCCCTTCTCATGTACAGCACCATGGAATCAATGGTGCTCTATAAATCAATAATAATAAAAATAATAATAACTTCCTTGTCTGTTCTCATTGCAGCTTTGGAGCAGACCTCTGATTCCCAGGCTATAGTGCGACTGAACAGCTATGCAAACTCAACCATCTCTGTTACCCCATACTCAGCAGGGCTGGTGGAAACTTGAGAGCTGTTAGGAAGCAAGTGCGATTGGATTGACACCACAGAGGAATGGAGTATTTGGGATCTTGAAATTGGGGTGGAGGAGAGGCCACTTTATGGAGCACTTCAGATCCATTGAAGCAGCTGCTGTTTTGGCCACATCTACATTTGTTAGCGATGGTTGTGTCCGTGAAAAAAAGGATCATATCAGATTATCCATGGGAAGAAGTACACCTGTTCTTTTGGATGGTATTTGTTGTTACAAAACCTGTAACCTGAAGCCTGCTGCGGTTTCATTTGCGCCCAGGACTCAGCTGCCATTTAGGGCTGGGCCTTGGGTTGTCCAGCTGGCTGCTTTCTCCTCCACGTCTAAGTGTGGAGAGGCAGCTAGTGCGCATGCGTGTGCCGATTTACCCCAGCCGCATCCTAACTACAGTATTTCGCCTAGTGAGTATGCTCAGCCTGACTGTGCCATTGCTGAGGCTAAGTCTTCATTTCGGGATACAGCGCATGCTCCCACACTTAGTGCAAAAAGCCTCTTTGCACAGGTACTTGCACTCCGTGCCGGGTCTAGGTCCTGTGTTGTGCCTAGACACCATAAAGCTGATAGTCTTTTTTCAGACACTGTATTTCATGCTACTGAGCATGCTCAGGCACTTACTGCATCAGAGACTATGTCCGGTAATGAACTCTTTGGCCCTGCCCCTGATGTGGGGGTCCCATATAGACCACAGGGCATCAGGTGTCCTGACAATGTGGCCAGCCCACTCCCAAATGGCTTGCAGAGGCCCGCCCCTATGACTTGTCACCGCATTATTGATGGTCAGACGATGACTAGTGAGGTGTTTGGGTCATGGCAGCCATGAGGTCATCATTGAAGTTGCGGTTCCAAATAGGACGCTAGTTATGCCACTCATGACGTGTCACTCTGCTTTTGTCTTCAGGAGGTGCATTGTGGTTCACCCTGGTTTGGGGCGGACCCAGGTTATGAAACGGGCTGAAGCCAACAAGGAGGTGCGCAGTCTTCTATTATGCTCCAAAAGAGCACACCTCCATGTGTTGAACCCATTGCGGCTTTAGGCCAGAGGTAGGCAGGGATAGGGTGTCGATGCAGGCCACCACCACAGTTTGTAACGCAGAACGGTTAAGACCAGCTCCTGTCCTACCAGTCCTGCTTGTGCAGCCCAGTGGCATTAACAGGCCTGCTGCTGCTGATGCACCTGCTGTCCACAGGTGTGGCCCCTACGCACACGGTCAGCGTACTCAATGGCCCCTGTGTTGTTAACAGTGAGTTCCTGGGCTGGGTGGGCATGTGGACCCTGTGACGCTAACAGGGCTCCCAGTCTCCAGATCCGAATGGCGTCTAACTCTGTTCAGGCTACTATTAGTTTCATAGCCACACAGCTCTGTATCCTCCACCAAACCTTCCAGTTGCCAACCTCTCCTTTTCCATCTGGGAGCACGGTGGACACTGACTGCTGATGGGGATATATACCTTTCTCTTTCTTTTCTTAATAATTTTCGGTATATAGCGGTAACATAGTATATACCACCTTATCCAAATCTGCCAGTCCCACTGTAACAGATGGTGTTTCTTCAGCAAATGTTACTGTTGCTTAACCACCAAATCCACGGACAAAAACTTTTTTCCCCTTTCCAACACACCTGTTCCCCTTTCCACCAGCATCTGTCCTTTTTCAACTCATTTTGGTATATGAACAAAAGTGCAACTCTGCAGGGACACCGTACTCAACGCCATCTCAGCACAGCAGCCAGCCCTCGGTCCCTCATATGTGGACAAGTAAAGACCATTTCCTCCTATCCATGACAAAGCGTTGAGATTCACTCTGTGCAGCACTGGTGTTTAGTGGAAAAGCAGATCTAAGATTGCGTACCACCTTCTGCAGATACTCCTGTATACGTGCGTCCATTTCTATGGCAGGAATTATTTTGCCAAATTTTGTCTTGTACCGGGGATCTAACAGTGTGGCAACCCAGTAGTCAGGATTACTTTGAATTCGTACAATCCGAGGGTCATGTTGTAGGTAGTGCAGCAAGAAGGCGCTCATGTGTCTTGTGCATCCAGGAGGACCAAGTCCTTGGTGTGTTTGTGGCAGAGAGTTTAGAATCGTGCCTCCTTCCTCTGCCCTCTCCCCACAACCTCGCACAACCGAAATGTGAGCAATCTCTCACTCATCTGCTGAGTCTTCCATGCCCATCGCCAGTTCGTCCTCCATTTCTTCATGGGCTCCTGCACCTTCCTCAACACTTTTTGCTGATACTATGCGCCCTTGTTAATCCCTCTCCCTCACCATGACTGCCGCCTAGGTGCCGCTGACCAGCTGGACCTCGTAGATCTTGTTATCACTTCCGCATATGACTCCTTCTGTACTTCCTCCCCTTCCTCTTGTCCCAACACCTGACTCCGAATAATAATTACAGTGTGCTCCATCATGTAGATGACCAGAATTGTCACGCTGAGAATGGCATCGCCAGTGCTAAACATCTTCGTCGACATTTGTAAACTGTGTAGAAGGGTGCATAGGTCCTTGATCTGACACCACTCCAGCAGCGTGATCTGCACCACCTCTGGATCAAGTTATCCCAGGCTATATGTCATAACGTATTGCAGCAGGGTTCGGCGGTGCTGCCACACACGCTGCAACATGTGCAGATTAAAATTCCTGCGTGTCGGCACATCGCATTTCAGGCGTTTAACCACCAGACCTAAAGACTTCTGTAGCGACGAAAGTTGTTGAGCTGCTGTGTGCGCACGATGGAAGTGAGCACATAGCGAACGTGCCCGCTGCACAAGGCCATCTAGGCCGGGATGGTGTTTTAAAAATTGCTGGAGAATTAGGTTCAACACGTGAGCCATACAAGGCACGTGTCTCACATTGCCCTGACGATGGCCCGCAGCCAGGTTTGCATCATTGCCACACACGGCTGTTAAGTCACCAACGGAGTCCGCTCCGTCAATTTGTACTCCGGTCGCCAGGTGACAACGTGTTCCTTTCATGCATAGTGCTGATGATGGGAGAGGAGTCGATGCCAGCGGCGCAGGTGGACGCAGGTTATGCTCACCCACTGGGCTGCTTTACCTTGACAGATGCAGAATCTCTGGCTGAATGTAGCTGGTGGGTAACTCACAGATGAAGTACCATCATTCAGCTACAACCAATGGGAAGACACCACACCATTTTTTATGCCCATCCTGTCTGCAGACCACTGCCAGACATAGCTATGAACCTCTGGTTACTTTTACCCCCAGTTCAGTTTTATGATTTTGTGTGCTTGTTACCTGACTACTTTTCCTGCTTGCTGTTTATGTACCTTGTTGGCCGATCCGCATTTCACCTCTGCTTGTTTTCTGATTAAGTCCTGGCCGTCCCATTCTGTTCCTGTTACTCAATTAATGTTTTGACCCTGCCTGACTACTATTCTCTGGAACTGCAGGCTTACACAGGTATTGATCACCTTGGGCCCTGTGTAATTCCTAATCCCTGTATAGGGGTTAAAGGGTTTCAGGGTTCTAGGGGTCCTGCTTGGTGAGTGGCTTCCCTCTAGCCTATCATTTACAGCCCATCTGAGTGTGTGGATCAAGGAAGGCGTTACACCGTGCTCTCTGCAGAAGGCCAGGTGGGCCAGGATAGTGCTTTAAAAATTGCTGGACAACCAGGTTCAACACGTGAGCCACACAAGGCACGTGTGTCACATTGTCACAGCGAAGGGCCGCACCCATGTTTGCATCATTGTCACACCCGGCCTTCCCTGGCTGCTGGTTGAGTGGAGACAACCATTGATGAAACTCGGTCTCCAGAGCTAACCGTCCACAACTTCTCAGCGGTGTGACTCACATTTCCCATACATTTCAAAGTAAACCTTTGACCGCCTGATGGCATTGAGCTCTGCTGCCAGCATAGTAAGGAGGTGTGTGGTATTCCTTGTGCGCAGTTACAAGGAAGGGTGGCCTGACCACACAGGGTCTGGGCCAAGGTGGAGGACCCACACGAGGTTGAAGAAGCAGAAGCAGTGTATTAACTTCTACATGTAGAAGAAGGATTGACACAACTCGTGGGGATGGCAAGACTTGTACAGCAGACCCTTCTCCATCTCTCCCCACAGTAACCCATTGCCCAGTCAGCGACATGTAACGCCCCTGTCCATGCTTACTGGGCCAATTATCTGTGGTGAAATGCACCCTGTCACACAGAGTTTCTCAAGGAATCAGTGATGTTTAGTGCGACATGCTGGTGTAGCGCGTGCACGCCTTTGTTGGAGAAGGAGTGGCGCCTGGGCATCGGCTCTTGGGTACTGCGATGAGCATAAGGTCTCGAAAACCCTCGGTTAAAAAGGTTGGAAAGGCAGCATTTTGGTAGCCAACAGTTTCCAGATGCTGAAAGTTAACCTCTAAGCCATGTCATGCCCTTCTAAAAGCATGTAAAACACAGCGAGGGGACTCCAACCACAGTCTCCCTCGTTGCCACTAATTGAGCCACACACACCCCACTTGACTGGCATCAGTTGACCCCCCTTTTGAAAAAGAAAAAGATGCTTTGCATGAAGCACTCTCAAAAATACGCGTGCCTTTCCCGTCCCCTGGATGACCCAGGGGAAGAAAAGTCCTCTGAGAGCCATGACTTGTTCATCTTGGTTCTTTTAGAAACACAGCGAGGGGACTCCAACCACAGTCTCCCTCGTTGGCCCTAATTGGGCCACACACCCCACTTGACTGGCATCAGTTGACCCAATTTTCAAGATGAAAAAGATGCTTTGCATGAAGCACTCTCAAAAATACGCGTGCCTTTCCCGTCCCCTGGCTGACCCAGGGGAAGAAAAGTCCTCTGAGAGCCATGTCCACATTGTCAGTGGACAGACACGTGTGCTTATCTGCCAGCAGACCCCCAGCAGCACTGAAGACAGGTTCCGAGAGAACGCTGGCTGCAGGACACGACAAGATCCCCAAGGCGTACGTGTCGAGCTCAGGCAATTTATCCAGATTGGAAGCCTAAAATGAGCAGGGCTCAAGTTGCACAGTAATGGCATCGATGTTTCCTTGCATATACTCATATATCTGTGTCTCCTCCTCTTTTTCCTTGTCCAGCTGTTTTGTTTTCGCATGAGTATATGTCCTTGTCACTTTCCCATGTGTTTGTGTTGTGTTGTGAGTTGTTTATCACCTTTTGGACACCTTTGAGGGTGTTTTCTAGGTGTTTTTATGTATTTGTGAATGCCTGCCATTGTTTCCTATGCAGTTCGAGTTCGGTTCGTCGAACGTTCGACGAACCGAACTCGAACGGGACCTCCGTTCGGCGAACCGACCTCGAGCCGAACCAGGACTGGTTCACTCATCTCTAGTTGGGAGACACTCAAACTTCCCCAATCTGCATGCAGTAGGGCATACCTCCCAACTTTTAAAGAAGGAAAAGAGGGACAAAGTTTGCGGCGCGCATAGCGCGCTGCGGCAAATTTTTAGGCCACGCCCCCTAACCACACCCATTTCACAGTCATGCCCATATCCACTCCCCATCCACACCCATTCAGCATGGACACGCAGGCAGCCGGCGGGCCTCCAGCATGGACACGCAGGCAGCCGGCGGGCCTCCAGCATGGACACGCAGGCAGCCGGCGGACCTCCAGCATGGACACGCAGGCAGCCGGCGGGCCTCCAGCATGGACACGCAGGCAGCCGGCGGGCCTCCAGCACGGACACGCAGGCAGCCACAGTGAGGCGGCCGGTCGCCCGCACAGTGAGACGGCCGGTCGCCTTCACAGACAGGCGGCTGGCCGCCCGCCTTTACAGACAGGCGGCCGGCCGCCCGCACAGACAGGCGGCGGGGGGCGCCCGCACAGACAGGCATCGGGGGCGCTCGCACAGACAGGCGGCGGGGGGCGCCTGCTCAGACAGGCGGCGGGCGCCCGCACAGACAGGCGGCCGGCCGCACGCACAGACAGGCGGCCATCCGCCCGAACAGAGAGGCGGCCGGCCGCACGCACAGAGAAGCAGCCGTCCGCCCGAACAGAGAGGCGGCCGGCCGCACGCACAGACAGGCGTCCGTCTGCCCGAACAGAGAGGCGGCCGGCCGCACGCACAGAGAAGCGGCCAGCCGCCCGCACAATGAGGCGGCCGGCCGCCCGCACAGACAGGCGGCCGGCCGCCCGCACTGTGATACCAATGTGATATGACTGAAGTTTGAATGACTATTAGATAGGGATCATAATCAAAAGATAGGAGTGATCCCAGATATTATTTGACCTATCAATAATTCAGTATCAAAGAGATGTCCTTTGGATAATATTTCACTAATGATGACCAAGGAATACATGTCAACCAGGTTTTGAAGCAGTTTTAAGATAATGAGGAAGTCACATTTACAGTTCCACTTACCGGAAACTTGTGGTTGGCTTAAAGACAGGTTTAAGGAAGCTTGCATATGAAATTTACGGCTCATTGCAATATTTCACTAACACTATGGTCAAACTGTGGTCGGCCAGTTGTCAACTGGCAGGATGTGCAGGAAATGTGCAGGAAGCTGCCGGTGCCCACAGCAGTTTGTGGTCAAGTTACATGAACATGACTCAGCTGTCACATGCTGGTGACCATTTAAACACAACCTACAAATTTTCCTATAAAAATACACCGGACTCGCTTAATGTAAGGGAAACCTTCCAGGACATTGAAGTGTACGCACTGTTCCTGTGATGCAAGATGCCATGATGTTGATTCCTTTATCATTAACTCGAGTTCCCTCCGATGTGAAAGGATTGCTACAACAAACGGTAATGTTGATGCATATTTCTGTTATTGTATAAGATTCTAAATGCCTATGTACCATTAACTATTCATGTGCTATTAAAATAAATAGTATCTTGCTATAAAGAATATTAGTATTCGTGCCTGATTAGGATATCAGTGAGCGCTTCGTAAGTACGGGCTTTCAGCCCCCTTTTTAGTAGAATTTAGCAAGACATAAATTGGCGTAGTCGGCAGGATTACTTCTATAAGAAGTAATTAACGAATTTTTGTAATTTAGAAATTAAAAACATATATTTGGCAAATTTCCAGATATTTATTTTTTTTAAATCTTTTTGCATAGTGTCAAAATGTTCAGAAAATGTAAGGATAATGTTAAGGAGGTTGTTGTGGAGATCCCGAGCTGGATTGAGGCTCCCTACAATCTTATAGCACATGAATTGGTCAATTGTGGATTGGCAGAACAATGGCAGAATAAGCTTAAAGGCCCCGTCACACTAAGCAACATCGCTAGCAACATCGCTGGTAACGAACAACTTTTGTGACGTTGCTAGCGATGTTGCTGTGTGTGACATCCAGCAACAACCTGGCCCCTGCTGTGAGGTCGTTGGTTGTTGCTGAATGTCCTGGGCCATTTTTTAGTTGTTGCTGTCCTGCTGTGAAGCACAGATCGCTGTGTGTGACAGCGAGACAGCAACAACTAATTGTGCAGGCAGCAGGAGCCGGCTTCTGCTGAGGCTGGTAACTAATGTAAACATCGGGTAACCAAGAAGCCCTGTCCTTGGTTACCCGATATTTACCTTTGATACCAGCCTCCTCCGCTCTCACTGCCTGTGCTGCCGGCTCCTGCTCTGTGCACAGATAGCTGCAGCACACATCAGGCAATTAACCCGATGTGTGCTGTAACTAGGAGAGCAAGGAGCCAGCGCTCAGTGTGCGCTGCTCCCTGCTCTGTGCACATTTAGCTGCAGCACACATCGGGTTAATTAACCTGATGTGTGCTGTAACTAGGAGACTGGGGGCTGGTCACTGGTTGCTGGTGAGCTCACCAGCAACTCGTGTAGCCACGCTCCAGCGATCCCTGCCAGGTCAGGTTGCTGGTGGGATCGCTGGAGCGTCGCAGTGTGACAGCTCACCAGCAACCTCCTAGCAACTTACCAGCGATCCCTATCGTTGTTGGGATCGCTGGTAAGTTGCTTAGTGTGACTGGACCTTAAGGGTTGTGTACCTACTGATGTTGTGAATGTACTCAGTAGTGCCCCTGTGAAAACAGGTGATGTAGTGTCTTGTGGATTGGTAGAACAATGACAGGACAAGCTTAAGGGTAGTGAAGCTACTGATGTTGTGAATGTACTCAGTGGTGCCCCTGTGAAAGCAGGTGATGTAGCGTCTTGTGGATTGGCAGAACAATGGCAGGACAAGCTTATGGGTAGTGAAGCTACTGATGTTGTGAATGTATTCGGTAGTGTCCCTGTGAAAACAGGTGATGTAGTGTCTTTAGGACGGCGCATCTGGATTTTGGCAAGTGCATATAGTGTAATGCATGAGCGTAATCTAAAGATAGAGAAGAAAAGTTCCCAGATGGAACAAAAGATGATAGAATTAGGTGGCCTGAAAACAGTTCTGGAATGTAATACCAGACTGTTGAAGGATAAATTGGAACATTATCAGAATGTGGCACAAAAAGCTGCCATAAAAATTGCTCAAAATAAGTACAAGAAAAGAAGAGGAAAGGTAAATAAAATCCAAATTGCTCAAAATAAGTACAAGAAAAGAAGAGGAAAGGTAAATAAAACCAAAGTACATAAAAGTATCGTCTCAGCTTCTATAAACTGGGATCCCGATACTTGGGATGGGGATGTGTGGGATTCATCTTCATCATCTGATGAGGAGGATTACCATAAAGGGAAGGTTCAGGCTAACCCAGTAAGGAGGCGCCTAGAGAGGACAGAAAATGAGATCATCCGGGAACATGTCCGGGATGGTCAGGGGAATCTGCAATATGACGAAGATGGTAATGCCATCATAAATGAGAGAACGATTCCTCATGTAAAAAATCGAGTAACCATTGAAGATTACTCTCAGGGAGAAGTTGATAGCATTTTAACACAGTTTAGACAAAAACCAGGAGAAGGAGAAATTCCCTGGTTGGTCAGGGTGCACGATCTCGGAGGAGGTGGAGTGCACTTTGACGCCGGAGACGTTGCAAAATTTGTCACCATGTCTCGGGACCCAGTAATTCAGAGATCAATAAAAAATTATTTTGTTGATCATAATGAGCATGGTACTCAAAACTTAATCATGATCTTAGCCCATGCTTTTCTGGACAAATACCCATCAGAAGCAGACTTTCCTATCAATGATAAACCTTGGTATACCTTAAAAGATGGTATGGAAAGGCTGAAGGAAGAAGCAATGAGGAATGCTCTTCCTCTTTTGGGAATGGATGATGATTATCTCCAGTACCCACTGACAGCCAGCATAAGAAATAGGCTGGTTAAATATGCTCCTCCAGCATACAAAACAGTTATTTTAACCTTAACTGTAGCGCTGACTGGAGAATCAATCGCTGTAGTTCTAGGGAGGATGAGGGAGTTACAGGATATGGGACAGTGGGATAAACCATCCCCTGGAGGCCATGTTGGTAACAGTAAGCTAAACAATCCTGATTGGAAAGAGAAATCAGTAGAGGAGGCCCCACGGGTGTCTCGCAAAGACATGTTCCAAGCTTTGCTTAAAGCCGGGATCAATAAGGAAAGGATTGATGGAAAGGAGACAGGAGAATTATGGAAGTTGTACAAACAGAAAGTTCTATCCGCAAAGAAAGTGACCACTACAACTGTGGAAGGGGGCTCAAAAACCCCCAAGGTAAAGAAATCAGAAGGAAAAGGGGAAAAACCCCCAAAGAAAGTGTCTTGGGAAGATTTTCAGTCCGTTTATCCATGGGAAGAACTGGCTGCAGCCGTGGCCACAAAGGTCACGGAAGGAAGGGCTAATACACAGACTGAAGTCTGTGTAAATGAAAGTTCAGAAGGAAGTGATTTACCATAGGTAGCCAGCCAAGCCCCCCTATTGATAAAAAGGGACGAATGTCCCTACGTCAATCTTAGCATACATTGGAAAGGGGGAAATGTTCAAAGAGTCCCAGCTTTGATTGACACGGGGGCGGAGGCTACTTTAATTCATGGAAACCCAGAAAAAATAAAAGGACCTCGAGTAAAAATTGCTGGACTAGGTGGTCAATTGATCACCGGGGTTCAGACACAGGTAGCTTTGAAGATAGGTAATTTACCTATCAAGCAGTATACGGTGCTGGTAGTTCCTATACCAGAATATAATTTGGGAATTGATATCCTAAAATGGATGACTCTTAATCTAACCGAAGGAAAATTCTCCTTTGGGGTTATGTCTTGTCATAAGGAAATGCAGATCTCACATTATATCAATGATATAATGATACAAGGACAAGATGAGCAAAGTGTGAAAGATCAATTGACAAAACTGGTTGCTCATATGTGGAGTAAAGGATGGGAAATCAGTGATGCCAAGGTTCAAGGACCGTCTCAGGTGGTAATATGTCTAGGGATTCAGTGGAACAAGGTGCACAGAGAGATCTTGCCCAATGCCAGACAGAAAATTATTAATTTTCCGGTCCCTAAATCCAAACAGGAGACTCAGTCTTATATTGGATTGTTTGATTTTTGGAGACAACATATCCCTCATTTGGGACAAATGTTGGCTCATTTGTACAAAGTAACGAGGAAAAACTATGAGTTCCACTGGGGAGAGGAACAGCAAAATGTGTTTGAGATGGTCAGGGAAGTGTGGCAAGACATTGAAGGGATTATTCAATCTACCAAGACCACTGTATTTCATGTTGATGCTCATGTCCCTACTAACTCACTTGAACGTTTGTTTAATTCAGAAGCAGATAAAGCAGCAGCCATCAGACAAGTCAGTCCAACAGTTGACAAGGCAAGGTACAGCTGTTTGGGCACACCAGAAAGAGCGACACCTTATTCCGCAGGTTTAGACCTCAGTACATTGGAAACTGTCGTGGTACCCCCAGGTAAGGTAAAACCAATTTCAACAGGATTGGGTTGCCAGATACCAAAGGATCATTATGGTCAAATAGCCACTCCTAGTTTAGTGTTAAAAGGAGCCATAGTGGTGGGAGGGGTAATAGATGCAGATTATCAGGGAGAAATCAAGGTACTGATGCTAAATTTGGGAAATGAACCTTTGATATTGATGAAACACCAGAAGGTGGCTCAGATGTTAATAATTCCAATAAACTTGTCTGAAATAAGAGAAGGAACTGCCCCGGCAGAATTAACAATACGGGGTACTAAAGGTTTTGGATCCTCTAATATTAAAAATGTAGGAGCAAAAATATGGATTCAAAACCTCCAAGGACCGCCCTCAGAGACAGCGGTAATAGCGGTCGGAAAAGATCGTACTTTCCTGATGAGACCAGGAGTGGGGAAGTGGGAATATGTCCCACAAGAAAAATGTTATTTACGAGAATAATAGTGTATCTTTATTTGCAGAAGGTGTGGTAAATAAGCGGAATCCATGGTATCGGTTACTGGGAAGAGCTCGATAGTGATGAGATGGAGAAATTCCTGTGTTTGATGTTTGCCTCTGGTCGTTGGATGGACAAGTCTACATCAGGAGGAACCTGTGGCGAATGAATTTCTGATGCACCATCACATTTTCAACACACAGATTGCTGGATCTGTACACATTCTTCGGTTACAGCCACCAGTATCCCTTATCTGGATGTCCCGGTATCGATGGAGGAAATCTTAAAGTAGAAAAGTTGTTCTGATTATCTTGCTGATAAAGACACTCGAAGTGTTCGTCTATAGAATACTACAGTACCCATTTCCATAGTGGGATGGATCAATCTTCCATGGTGGCAAGGCAATTTGAATGCAACAGTCACCAATTTGAAATATCTGGCTTTTAAGGGAGGAATTTGGGTACTAAGATATAAGGCTGGACTGACTAACCTGGAATTCATCCCTATAGAGAATATAAAAATAAGTTTTGGGACAGCTATAAATACTGTAGATGCTTTTAAACCCAGCTTAGTGGAAAGGACAATTCATGATATGTTATGGCCTTATGCCAATATGTTCATAAATGGGACTAGTGAAACTTGTAGTAACATATCGGGAAATGTAATGTGTAATGATTCCTTTGAATATCGAGCAAATGCCAAAACACATGATATTCAAGGGAGCTTTTCAGATAATATTGCTTTTAGTTTTAATATACTGTACAAAAGTAGTGAAAGTGATTATATTTGTGATTCAATGTTTATCTAAACAAACCAAGAAAACAAAATTTGTGGCAAACAATATTTCTTGGTCATGGTATGGTATATTCCGAGTGATCTTCTTCTAGTGGAATACTGATGATGGAAAATAATCCCTGGGATCAAGGACCGATTGTGATACCAATGTGATATGACTGAAGTTTGAATGACTATTAGATAGGGATCATAATCAAAAGATAGGAGTGATCCCAGATATTATTTGACCTATCAATAATTCAGTATCAAAGAGATATCCTTTGGATAATATTTCACTAATGATGACCAAGGAATACATGTCAACCAGGTTTTGAAGCAGTTTTAAGATAATGAGGAAGTCACATTTACAGTTCCACTTACCGGAAACTTGTGGTTGGCTTAAAGACAGGTTTAAGGAAGCTTGCATATGAAATTTACGGCTCATTGCAATATTTCACTAACACTATGGTCAAACTGTGGTCGGCCAGTTGTCAACTGGCAGGATGTGCAGGAAATGTGCAGGAAGCTGCCGGTGCCCACAGCAGTTTGTGGTCAAGTTACATGAACATGACTCAGCTGTCACATGCTGGTGACCATTTAAACACAACCTACAAATTTTCCTATAAAAATACACCGGACTCGCTTAATGTAAGGGAAACCTTCCAGGACATTGAAGTGTACGCACTGTTCCTGTGATGCAAGATGCCATGATGTTGATTCCTTTATCATTAACTCGAGTTCCCTCCGATGTGAAAGGATTGCTACAACAAACGGTAATGTTGACGCATATTTCTGTTATTGTATAAGATTCTAAATGCCTATGTACCATTAACTATTCATGTGCTATTAAAATAAATAGTATCTTGCTATAAAGAATATTAGGATTCATGCCTGATTAGGATATCAGTGAGCGCTTCGTAAGTACGGGCTTTCAGCCCCTTTTTAGTAGAATTTAGCAAGACACGCACAGACAGGCGGCCGGCCGCACGCACAGACAGGCGGCCGGCCGCACGCACAGAGAAGCGGCCGGCCGCCCGCACAATGAGGCGGCCGGCCGCCCGCACAGACAGGCGGCCGGCCGCACGCACAATGAGGCGGCGGCCGGCCGCCCGCACAGACAGGCGGCCGGCCGCACGCACAGACAGGCGGCCGGCCGCACGCACAGACAGGCGGCCGGCCGCACGCACAGAGAAGCGGCTGGCCGCACGCACAGACAGGCGGCCGGCCGCACGCACAGAGAAGCGGCTGGCCGCACGCACAGAGAAGCGGCTGGCCGCACGCACAGACAGGCGGCCAGCCGCACGCACAGAGAAGCGGCCGGCCGCACGCACAGACAGGCAGCCGGCCGCACGCACAGAGAAGCGGCCGGCCGCACGCACTTACAGGCGGCCGGCCGCACGCACAGACAGGCGGCCGGCCGCACGCACAGAGAGGCGGCCATCCGCCCGCAGAGACAGGCGGCCGGCCAACCGCACAGAGAGGCGGCCGTCCGCCCGCAGAGACAGGCGGCCAGCCGACCGCACAGAGAGGCTCCGGCCGGGGGTGGGGGGGGAGGGAGGGAAATCAGCGCTGGGGAGATTCAGTTTACATACCAGCAGCAGCACAGCGCTCCTCTCTGTTATGCCACGTCTACTAGGATGGTAGGAGGGAAAAGCAGTGAGGCGGGGAGAGAGTGGGTGGGTGGAGCCCGGGAGACGGCCGTCCCGCCCGTGGCAACGGGACAAACAATGTAAAGCGTGAAAGTCCCGCTGTATCCGGGACGGTTGGGAGGTATGCAGTAGGGTCTTGTATATAATCAGTATGCCCTACTGTCTGAAGAGATGCACAACGTATATCTGGCCAGTGAGGATTCAGGATAGGAAGCCTTCAGTATATTGTAGGGATAGGGATATATTGTATATTGTAGGGTTATGTAGGGATATAGCCTAGGTTCTTTGAAACCCGATACCTTTCACTGATCTATTACTCATTCTCTCACGCCTTTCTATTTTTCAACTAAGCTTCACTCACTTTGTATTTGTTTACTGTTGTCTGGAAGACATATGGTGTCTATATTTTAAATTAATACTATTAATAAAGATATTTATTTTGAGGTTTAGTTTATGTGGTTTTCTGGTCATCCTACCTCAAACTTCTATTGTTTTGTGGTTTTACGTAATCTTAAATGGCAGGCTTTCTATCAGGACCAATCAATACCAACAGATGGTTGGATGACGCTGAAGAAGTGTTTTCAGATAAGGTGGTAGATAGCCAGGGAACCGGGAAGGGCACCATTAGAAATCTCTTCTCTGAACTATTAGACGTGTACAAACTTAATATAAAATCTTGGTGGGAAGTGCAATCATTGGAACGATATATAAAGCAAAGGATTGTCCCCCGTGGCCTAAGAATCAATTTGATTCCCGCAGAACGGTCGAGAACCGAGAGACTCATTGGGAGGTGGGAGGAAGAGCTCACAAATTCCTCCATCAGGTTAATGACAATCCTCTTGGAGGAGGAGAAGATTACGCTGGAAAATAGTTCTAGAACTTTACAGAACTTAAGGGAAGAGGCAATTAAATTTAAGAGGGACCCTGAGTTTGTAACAAGAGAGACATCGTTGCAAGTCTCAGTGGATAAGTACCAACAAAATCTAAAGATCAGGAAACATAAGCATTTCCTAAGAGACTTGGGTGACTTCTCTGAGCAGAAGGAACCCCTTATTGGAGCTACTGGCCCCCCAGTTGACATTTCATCCTCTGACTGCTCTGATTCCGAATCCCAGGGACGACCTGAATTGAATAAGGGTAGAGGGAGAAGGAATAATCAGGGCAGATTCAACAATTGGGATAGGCAGGGTAATAGATATAGACAATGGGGTCGACCTTCTGGAAGATCTGGCTTGCCATCGCCCTATGGAGCACCCTATCAAAATGTAGTTCAACAAAGAACCATAGATTATGTAACCCCCCCTATGGTATCTCCTCCTGGACAATCTACCCCTCTAGGCCCACAACAAGAGGCATCTACTCATTTTTTAGGGGGACGAGATCCCTACAATCTACGACATCAAAATCAGAGAACTACCCGGAGAAAGTAGATCTCCATTCCGATGTAGAGAATCAGATTATTAATCTGTCTAGTTACCATCTGTCTAATATTGAGAGACGAGTCCTGGGTTATGGACTTTCCTTTGTTCCAACTGTCAGGTTTGATCCCTTTACCTGGGTGAAAGACATTGAATTGTTTCTTAGAAAGCTAAAATGGAAAAAATTCTTCGCACACAGTGATGAGGCTGAATGTGCCCGTCTGGGCATCCCCCGTGAGATGCTAGAAGATGTTCGTTTACTATCTAGCTTGGGTGAGCTGAGCGGGGAGAACCTAGGATTAGGACCCTTTACCAATCTTAAGCCCAAAAATAAAAAGATGCCACCTAGTATGGACTTTAGCAGCCTTGATATTTTTTCTAAATTGGTAGAAAATGATCTCCGTGCCATTCAACCTAAATTGAGATCGGTTAAGTCCAATCTTACTATGGAGGAATGGCGGGCTTTGTCGGATTTGGAGAAAAACACACAGATTACCATCAAGCCATCTGACAAAGGTGGGAACCTGGTGATAATGAATACTGTGGATTACCCAGGTATGTGTAAGAGAATTTTAGCGGATAAAACCACATATGAAATTCTCGCCAGGGACCCCACAGGGGAATATCTGGGAGAACTTATAGCCCTCCTAAATGAAGCCCTGGAATCAAGACTTATCTCTGATAAAGAATTTGAATTTCTGTATCAGAAATTCCCTGTTTCCGCCACATTTTATGCGATCCCTAAGGTCCATAAGGGGCTACACCCACTGAGGGGTCGCCCTATTGTTTCAGGAATTGACGCCATCGCCCAGAATTCCAGCATATACTTGGACACGATCCTGCGCCCCTTTGTTACTAGTTTGCCTTCATACATAAGGGACACTAGTGATCTCATATCCAAGTTAGAGGGCATTGTATTAGAACCAGATACCATACTAGCATCTATTGATGTAGAACATCTCTACAGTAGTATTCCTCACGACAAAGGCTTGGAGGCGGTGCAATCCTTCCTCTCCACGCGCAGAAACCAATGCCGTGAGCACAGCAGATTTATTACCAACTTGCTACGTTTCATTTTGACACACAACTACTTCTCTTTTGACGGCAAGATATACCACCAGCTCAGGGGCACGGCGATGGGGAGCCCTTGTGCTCCCACATACGCCAACATGTTCCTGGGCTGGTGGGAGGATACCCACGTGTTCGTGGACGGGGATGTCATCTTTTCCCCCCATATACAATTTTGGGGGCGTTATATAGATGACATCCTCGTCCTCTGGACAGGGGGCGAGTCATTGTTTGTGCAATTTTTGGACAAATTGAACTCAAACAACATTGGTCTGAGATTCACCTTCGAGATGAGCTTCAGTTCCCTGGCATTCCTAGATTTGAAGATCACTAGAGACTTGGAAGGGAATTTAGCTACAACCATTTATAGAAAGCCCACAGCCACGAATAGTCTCCTGAGGTGGGAGAGCTACCACCCAGCACCCCTCAGGAGGGGTATCCCTAAGGGACAGTTTCTTCGATTAAGAAGAAACTGTTCCTCCCTTAGTGATTTTGAAGGCCAGGCACAAGAGATGAAAAGACGTTTCCGGCAGAGAGGTTACCCACCAAGGGTTATTGAACCTGCGTACAAACATGCGCAGTCTCAGTCAAGGAGGGAATTACTCAGGCCAAAAGAAAAACTGGGTGACAATGAGACCACAAGACTAGTGGCTACATTTGACGATCAAAACCCTAGGGTTATGGAGATACTCAGACAGTATTGGCCCATTTTAAGATCAGACCCGGATATAGGTAAATACGTCTCTCCACACCCAAGTGTTACCTTTAGGAGGGGGAAATCCATTAGGGATCACCTCACGCACAGCCATTTCATACCCCCAAGAGGGGAGGGGACTTGGCTGGACCGAAAACCACAGGGGACCTTTAGATGTGGTAGATGCAGTTACTGCATCTTTATAAATCAGACTAAAGAATTTTCCAATCTGGGGACTGGCAGGGTTTTTAAGATCAGAGACTTTGCTAATTGCAGGACCCAGGGGGTGGTCTATCTCTGTACTTGCAGCTGCCCCCTGGGATATGTTGGCAAAACCAGGAGGCAGCTGCGAGTGAGGATTGGAGAGCACCTAGGTGATATCAGCCACAAAAGGGATACG
This sequence comes from Anomaloglossus baeobatrachus, assembly GCF_048569485.1. Classification (NCBI taxonomy): domain Eukaryota; kingdom Metazoa; phylum Chordata; class Amphibia; order Anura; family Aromobatidae; genus Anomaloglossus; species Anomaloglossus baeobatrachus. The sequence continues at coordinate 440,902,873 of NC_134358.1, read as the reverse complement.
GCCATCTCACGGCATGTGAATGAGTACCACAATGGTGATACTAGAACCATCTCTTTTCAGGTCATAGAGGTGGTTAAAAAACCGGTATGCGGAGGAGACTGGGACAGAACCATCTTGCAACGCGAAGCAAGATGGATTTTTTTGCTGGGTGTAGTCTCCCCGGGGGGCTTAAATGAAAACATTAGTTATGTCAGCTTCATCTAATGGGAAAAAGGGTTGCTATAACTGATAGAAAGCCGTGATATTGATATTAATTTCATGTGGGTCATCCATACCCACCTTGTTTCTTTCTTTTTTTGTTGTATATACTATTTCTAAATTTCCTTGGACCATATGTAGTGTGTGAGGGATTAGTGCTTCTATATACCTAAAATAAATAACAAAAAACAAAAAAGAGGGGGGGGGCTTAATAGGCGATAGGTCACCAAAGGGCAAGATCAAGGGTCTCTCTTAAGCACTGGAGCTATGAAATGGGGGATATCTGACAAGAATTGTTACTAACGGGAAAATAATCCCAAACACTGTTGTGCTCCCCTTAGCACGTCTGATTTATCATTGCCATTACCCACCTCACTCGTGGTCCTAATTGATCGTGGAATGCCTAATCTGATTAGGGATGACGTTTATCCCCGCTTGTCGTATTGTATATACGTTACAAATAGGCATTCCACAATGTGAGACATATGGGGTGATTTCATATTTGTCAGTCAATCCAGTAAAATAAGCAGATTGGTTTAACGCAGCGTCACTCCTATGACGCATGCTTCCAGGCACGTCTTTATTTACATAAGACGATTAGCATTTTTCCCTGTTAAATCTGACTGGGAATAGGAGGTGGGCGTTAACGCAGTGTCATTCGCCACAGCGTCAATCATATGACACATACTTCCGGGCAGGTCCTTTTTGCATAGGATGATTAGCATCTTCCCTGCTAGAATCGACTGGGAACAAGAGGTGGGCGTTACCTCATGCCAAGAGCCATACTCTCGGTTCTGATAGGATCATTCTCCTTTCAATCATAACGCAAACAGGAAGTGGGCGTGATCGTTCACAACATCGGGTGATCCTGTGCCTCCATAGGTCCCTTTTCCTGTCACTCTCAAAGTGAGCAGGGAAGGGATGATGACTCCGCCCCTAACTTCCGGGACGCGGCGAGTTTAAATACCCCTTCATAGTGGATCCATGTGCAGGACACCGACATCACTAGGATACAGGCAATATACTGGATTTCCAGCCTCACTCCCTGCGTTTCAGATGTGTATCGGCACTCGGGACCCGGATAGGGTCTTTGCAGGTGGAGTGGTCTAGAGGACTTCTTTGGGTATGTACCTCCCCCCCAAACCAGGAGGGGCGAATGCTTTGTATGTTAAAAGGGGCCCTACATTGATACTGATTTAGTCTGTTTTTGTAGGTCTGACCTATAACAGGTGGGACCTCAGTACCTTTTAATTCCTAGGACTAATAAGGAAGTCCTTCTCATTACAGGCATATATTCGTTTCTCCCTTTTATCGGTGGTCTATCATTTATTGCTGATTGCAGCAGGTTACTACATAGATTTTCCTCGGATGGTATCTTTTCTCTTGCAGGTATATCTTTTGTGATTTGAGGATTTATGCATAAGTGATATGTAAATGGGGGTATGATGGAGACTCCCCTTTTTTTCACATATAGGAGCCGTGTGGTGAAAATTCTCCAGGGATCAGGCTGGAACAATTCCGACCCTGACATATTGGTGTAAAAGGGTAGATATAATTGCCTTTTGGGATATGGCCCTCTGCCCCATCATGGCTCTAAATGGAGAAATTTTGATTGTACATTACAGATTCTCTCTTCATGTAAATTGGAGAATATAATACATCCGTTGAACCCCTGCTCACCAAGGAACAATCAGGTTCTTTCTGCATTTTTTATCTTTTATTACCATCCATATTATAGCGATCCTATGCCACATGCGGTATTCAAAAATTTACGCATGTTGATATACTAAACGGAGGTATGATGTAGACTCCTTTATTTTACATACAGGAACCTTGTGGTGAAAATTCTCCAGGTATTAGGCTGGAACAACCCCTACCTTGACACATTGGTTGCAAAGGGTAGATATAATGGTCTTTTATTTTGGGGGGGATGGCCCCCTACTCCATCATGGCTCTAACGGTGATATTTTGATTATACATCACAGGTTCTCTTTTCACGTAAATTGGAGACCAATACACATCCGCTGGGCCATGGTGCACTGAGGAGAAATCAGGTTCTTTCTATGTGTTTATTACCATCCTTGTCATAGTGACTCTGTGCAATCTGTATGTTGCCCTAAGGGACTTTTTCCTCTTCACTCTTTTTGCTTTGCAGTAAGTCCAAAGACATAACCCCTCTTATAAGTCCATTTATCTTGATGGAATAATAGGGGATCTTGTGAAAAAGGATACAGTAATACTTGTCGCACCTATCCTGGTCAGAAGACTTATTGAGTCACTGGCTTTAACCATTTTTTAAGTAAGTCATCTTCGCTGCACACATTGATTCAAGGAAGAATGATATTCCTGAATTTGAATAGTGACACATGTCTGTCTTTCTTACAGGTGTCTTCTACTTAGTACCCCTGATGAACCCCCTTTCATTGCGTTAGAAGGGGGGGAAACGCGTCGGGAGGAGCTGCAGGAGCCTGCGTTGCAGACCCTGTCGCTCCCTTCTAACAAATATCAAGTTTTCGGATTGAATATTTATTCAGTGAAAAAACCTACATTTAACGCTATTGTGTATTACATGTAGTTTGTCTAAATACACACTCTGCACCTGGTTGTTGGTGGTGGACACAAGCCAGTAGAAAATAGGGAGAGTGAGGGCCAGCCATCTGGAGCGGGGGGGGTCCTAAACATTATGACACCCTCCGCCGGTAGGAAGGGTTATGTAGGGATATAGACTAGGTTCTTTGAAACCCGATACCTTTCACTGATCTATTACTCATTCTCTCACGCCTTTCTATTTTTCAACTAAGCTTCACTCACTTTGTATTTGTTTACTGTTGTCTGGAAGACATATGGTGTCTATATTTTAAATTAATACTATTAATAAAGATATTTATTTTGAGGTTTAGTTTATGTGGTTATATTGGCTGTAAAAGTCAGGAAATGATGAATTTCTAGGCCTCGTCCTAGTAGTAGTCTTGTGGTGAAGAGAAACTCCACATAATGTCTCCCCTCAGAGGAGACTCCGCCAGAACCAGAACATTCCAGTTCTTTTCAGACAGAGGCTGGAGAATAGCTCCACCTATTGAGCCATGTGACCAAGAACTGGCCAATAGGATAACACCCAATGCACACTTCAGATTCTTACAGTTTTCACCAGTAGATGGTGCTACAACACAACAAATGAGAAATGCTTTACTTATAACATGATATTACATATAAGAGAATGTACTTAAAGAAACAGACACAATCTGGACCGGGCCACTACATATGCAAACAATTATTGATGCTTGCACCCCTCCAAATACTCCAAATTTAATTTTCAACTACATTGAGCGATGGCAATTATCCTCAGAAAATAAGCTAGCCATTAGTTCATCAAATACAGATGCTACAACATCAGACACCCTGCCACAACTACCACACATAGAAAGTGTATGTGTGTCTAATCTGGACACAAATTCATCAATTGAAAAAAACAAAAGACATATCATTCAACCGCGATAGGAATATTGGTTTAATGGACCCTAATGAAATTAGACCAACATACAATCCTAACATCCATACAAACATACATTACATTAACCAAAGAGTGCCACATTACGACCAACCACAGGCATCATCAAATGCAAGAGAATTTACAATAAGAAATTTCAATGCACCAGCATTCAACAATCAGACTTAATGCAGTTATCCAAGCAAAGATAACAATCTAGTTGCACCAATCAACACATGTCCTGAACAGCATCAGGACCACATGAATAAACCATCATCAAGCCAGATGATACGACCTACAAAATGTTACACCTAGATACATGAATTTATGATTAGGCCTCAATGTATTTATTTTAATTTTGATTTGCAATGTTTAAACAAATACAGGATATTATCTATTGGAAAATATGATTTAAAAAATGTATATTATAACAAATCTTTATTTAAGCACAATTATTGAATTTTTGCAAATTAAAAATAACATTTTTTTATATTATTGGATAAGAAATATTATCTTTATAACAACATAATTTACATTTTTCTGTTAATTTACTAAACTAGAACAAATACCTTGTGTGGAATTAATAAAGCAATTTTCTTTAAGCATCAAAACATTTTTGTCTCAAGATTATTATTCATTATTGAAATTTCGTTGCCATGGAATCGAACCAGATTCAGTACTGAAGTAATGACGTAGATGATTGCGCACTCTTAGTCCAGAAAATAGTTGCTCAACATTTTGGGAATGTGATAACAAATAGGGATCAGGGACATACAGATTATTTTGATGAACTGCTTCAAGACCTTCTTTGGTTCAGGTAACATTATGCAGGATAACTATTGCTTTGATAACTCTAATTACATTCTGTTCAGTAAGCTGAATATGTGTGTATAGTATTCTCCATTTTGCGCACATGATCCCAAACGCACATTCAACTAGCCTTCTGGCCCTTGATAGTCTGTAATTGAAAATGCGTCGGTGAGGAGTTAATGTGCGTCTGGGATATGGACGCATCATATTGCTTGCCAATTTAAACGCCTCATCAGCAACAAAATAAAATGGTATGGCCGGACCTTGAGTACCAACTAAAATTTGAGGAAAGGGTATATTTAAATTAGATTGACAGATACGTGCGCACATTGTTGATTGGCGGAAAATTTGCGAATCCCCAGCACCACCATATGCACCAACATCAATTAAAGTAAATCGGTATGCCACTGCAAGAAGAACAACAGAAAAAAAAATGGTTATAATTATAATATAGCAAACCAGAGTTTTTCTTTTCCTTCCACATCTAGGAAGGTTAGCCACAGTGCCATGGGCTTTAAACTTCTTGATGACACTGCGCACCGTAGACACAGGAACTTTCAGGTCTTTGGAGTTGGACTTGTAGCCTTGAGATTGCTCATGCTTCCTCACAATTTGGATTCTCAAGTCCTCAGACAGTTCTTTGGTCTTCTTTCTTTTCTCCATGCTCAATGTGGTACACACAAAGACACAGGACAGAGCTTGAGTCAACTTTAATCCATGTCAACTGGCTGCAAGTGTGATTTAGTTATTGCCAACACCTGTTAGGTGCCACAGGTAAGTTACAGGTGCTGTTAATTACACAAATTAGAGAAGCATCACATGATTTTTCAACAGTGCCAATACTTTTGTCCATCCCCTTTTTTATGTTTGGTGTAGAATTATATCCAATTTGGCTTTATGACAAATGTTTTTTTTTCTTCATTGAAGACACATTAAATGAAGATAATAATAGCAAAGAATTTGTGATTGCAATCATTTTCAAGAAGAAACTGAGTATTATCTGACAGAATTGCAGGGGTGCCAATACTTTTGGCCAGCACTGTAGCTGCACAGGTTGTGGAAACAATTGCACATATAGTTGACTTCCAAAAGTAAAAATTCTAAATGCAGAGCAGCATAAGAAAGTCCAGTTGAGAGAAATCTATATTTAGAAAATGTGGTAAAAAAAAAGGGAAATAAATAATTTTTTAAACTTTTTATCAAATTTTCATATTTAGACATTTTAACACAATAATTTCTATGTAATTTAAGAATTAAAAAAAACCCCCATACCTTAATGTAAGCAATAGCCGTTCCTCTGGGCATATTCATTTACAAAAACGGGCGTTCTGTCTGGTTATTTAAGGACGTATTTCATTCAGGATGTAGTCAAATGTTGACACTTCCATGCGACAGTAGGCATGAAATGTGTCACTGTCCTCACGTAATTTACCATATAGTCGCGTAAAATGTCCTCTGTTAGCGCGACGCTGAACAATTGGATGTAGCCAATATCTTCGCTGTGACCTTAGGTATTAATCATGATAACATGTTCCAAAACGGCGTGAAAGAACCCAATGGAGTACGATTAAGATTCTTTCTGTAGTATTGAATGTCAAATGATTTGACATAATTCCTTTTTTGGATGACTATTGGATAATGCTTCAAGGCTCCAAAAAAAAAAAAAAAGCAGGGTATTGCGATGAACCCAAAGCACAAATGTTTCACAGAGCCACGTGGGGGCTGGCACATTTAAATAGGCAAATCCCATGTGTCATTGATTTAAATTAGGTGAACTTTGGCTGAAAACTAGCATCGCAATCGCAACACACATGCGTTGCACACGCGAGCAAAATCATTAATTTATTCAGAAATAGCATCGCACTTGCGTTGCACTCACACCTAACGTGAACTAAAATCAGCCGAGTTTTTTTTCAGCCCAGTTGGACCGATTTTACTCGCATAGATGTGTTTCCAGCCTTACTAAAGCACTAAATTGGTTTTGTAACCTCATTGAGCTTTGAACTTCATAGGCAGGTGTATCCAATCATGAGAAAAGGTATTTAAGGTGGCCACTTGCAAGTTGTTCTCCTATTTGAATCTCCTATGAAGAGTGCCATCATGGACTCCTCAAAACAACTCTCAAGTGATCTGAAAACAAAGATTATTCAACATAGTTCAGGGGAAGGATACAAAAAGTTGTCTCAGATTTAAACTGTCAGTTTCCACTGTGAGGAACATAGTAAGGAAATGGATGAACACAGGTACAGTTCTTGTTAAGCCCAGAAGTGGCAGGCCAAGAAAAATATCAGAAAGGCAGAAGAAGAATGGTGAGAACAGTCAAGGACAATCCACAAACCACCTCCAAAGACCTGCAGTATCATCTTGCTGCAGATGGTGTCAATGTGCATCGGTCAACAATACAGCGCACGTTGCACTAGGAGAAACTGTATGGGAGAGTGATGCAAAAGAAGCAGTTTCTGCAAGCACGCCACAGAGTCGCCTGAGGTATGCAAAAGCACATTTGGACAAGTCAGTTACATTTTGGAAGAAGGTCCTATGGACTGATGAAACAAAGATCGAGTTGTTTGGTCATACAAAAAGGCGTTATGCATGGAGGCAAAAAGACACGGCATTCCAAAAAAAGCACTTGCTACCCACAGTAAAATTTGGTGGAGGTTCCATCATGCTTTGGGGCTGTGTGGCCAATGCTTGCACCGGGAATCTTGTTAAAGTTGAGGGTCGCATGGATTCAACTCAGTATATCAGCAGATTCTTGACAATAATGTGCATGAATCAGTGACGAAGTTGAAGTTACGCAGGGGATGGATATTTCAGCAAGACAATGATCCAAAACACCGCTCCAAATCTACTCAGGCGTTCATGCAGAGGAACAATTACAATGTTTTAGAATGGCCATCCCAGACCTGAATATCATTGAAAATCTGTGGGATGATTTGAAGCGTGCTGTCCATGCTCGGCGACCATCAAACTTAACTGAACTGAACTGGAATTGTTTTGTAAACAGGAATGGTCAAATATACCTTCATCCAGGATCTCGGAACTCATTAAAAGCTACAGGAAGCGACTAGAGGCTGTTATTTTTGCAAAAGGAGGATCTACAAAATATTAATGTTACTTTTATGTTGAGGTGCCCATACTTTTGCACTGGTCAAATTTTAAATGCGGATTGCACATTTTCTGTTAGTAATATTTCTGGAATGAAATGAGGTTTATTGTACTGAGTCCATCAGTTATTAGATATATGAAATTGAAATAGCTGCTGCAAAAACCCAAATTGTTATAAAGAAAAAAAGGTTAACGTTAATAGGGGTGCCCAAACTTTTTCATATGACTGTATATATATATTTTATTTTTTTAAGGCCTAAATAAAAAAGGTATATTTTTATGAATATTCTATTCTGAGAATAATTTTTGGCGGATGCTGGATATACTTGCAAACTTGGATTCAATCAGTACTGTAGCCAAGAACTGTCCTAGATCTCCATGCACCGCACCCCTAAGAGAAATCCATGTTAGACTGAGTAGCAGCTAAACAAGCCTCTTTTTTTCCTATAAAAAGATGTCTCATTACTAGAGCTGCCTGGACTCGTAAAAAAACGGGACCGGCGGATTACTGCTCAATTAAAAAAAATTCTGATCCGCTCCGGAATCCGGTGCCCATATAAGTCAATGGGGACCAGAATCCAGAGATTAAAAACGTTAGTGTTAGCTGACTCAGGGTGGAGGGCTTGTTTAACTGCAACCAATCACAGGCGACAGGATGGCCGGGGAAAGCTGTGCAAGTGTCTGCGGGTATGCTGAGCGTGCATGTACACAGAAACCCATGCGGCCCGCTCCTGTCAGAAGTGTTTGTGGCTGTGACGGTGATGCGATGTCAGACTCGTACAAGTCTGGCATGACATCAGCCGGCACGGCCTGCCGTTCTCTGATCATGTGAAAAAATATATATAGCGCATATGACAAGTACCCGATGGTCTAGGGTTAGATTAAGGAGAGTTTGAATTTGCTCACCTGGTGAGGTTGTGCGCCCTCGCACAACCTCGGTGTTGGCTTGTTTTATCCTCTGGATGAATGGGGACTTTGGATCCTTGATATCAATGCTGTTAGGTTGTAATCTGTAGTGGAGATGTCCTGACCCAGGACCGCTGGTTCCTCCTAGTATCCCCGGCACTAGGGTCTTGGAGTCTGCAACGATCCTCCGCTCTCCAGCTAAAAGTTCCGCTTTGGAGTGGATAACCTGTGTTTTTCTGCAGCTCTGACCGATTCCCTCTAAGGGATTGAGCTTATGGTGAAAAAGTAGATTATCGGTCTTACGAGCGCTGATAATGCACTGGTTCCATTAAAGGTTAGATTGTTTTATTGTTAAAATATTTTTTCTATATAAATATACAATTCTCCTGTTGGTTAAATCAATACAACGCGTTTCAGCATTACATCAATGCTTTCCTCAGGTATAACAGGAGTGAAAAACATGCAATAAATTTATAGAGATCCCACAGGTGGAATTTCTGTGGGTGTGCCGTTAATAAATAAATTTTATCATAAACTTCATTATAAACTACATATTTTTAAACATTATATTTTTAATACCCCTAAAGGGACGTATAACAATTATTTTTATATAAATCAATTAAATTTTATATCACTAGAATACTAAAGGAAACAAAAAACCTAATTAACGGCACACCCACAGAAATTCCACCTGTGGGATCTCTATAAATTTATTGCATGTTCTCTGATCATGAGCATGCATGTGCCTAGAAACACATGCACAATCTTTTTATTTAAAAGAACCGTGATTTGTCCGGTACGTGTGACACGTACTGTATGCAAACACAGATGTCACACGTGACATACGCGTGACACACGTATGACCATAACCATACGTGTGACTTGTACCTGATTAAACATGGACGTCTGAAACCAGCCTTAAATTGCAGTAAGCGCGGTCAATATTTTTTCCAGTGTCATTTCTCCCTATTAAACCACTAAATTTATGGGCATTTATGTCTTGATTTGTGTGGATTGGATGGTTTTGTTATCGACATCTGGTGAGAAATTCATGTCAATAGCAGCTTTACAAATATTTCACCCACTGCATAAATAAATACAAGTATAGAACATGTCACCAATTTTCTATGATCTCACTGTTATTCTGCTCTTCTTACCATTATAGTGCACTATAAATAACACTTCTTACACTCAGTTTAATATTCTGCATGTCGTCACTAACACTTCATATTTACATATTTATTATTGCTCACTCCTTTTCAGACTATCCTGAAACAATATATTCATTCATTGATCTAACCCACCTTATCACACAGATAAATGTAATAATTAGAGCTGCTCAGACTTGTAGTGGACCACTGCTCAACTAAACAAAAATCCTTATCTGCTCCGGAATCCGGTGCCCATATAAGTCAATGGGGACCAGAATCTGGAGATTAAAAACGTTGGCGGAAGGGATAGGGGGGGCAGGAGCGTGCACGCGGTGTACTCACCCAGGCTGTGTGATGATGGCAAACTCCTTCCGGAACAGACAATTCAATATGCACTGTTTTGGCCGCCCACCGGCGCGTGTAATTGGTTGCAGTTAGACGCGCCCCCACCCTGAGTGTCAGCGTGGCATATGACTGCAACCAATCACACACGCCAGGACTGCCGGTGGGCGGGGAAAGCAATGGAAAGCTGTACTGCGCAGTACAGGAAGTGAATGCGCGATATGGAAGCTGTTTGCCGCCATGACACCAAGTCCTGTAAGTATGAAACTCACTTCTTATTTTCCTTATTTTTCAATTAATTTCAACAGTGTCAGATCCGGATCGTGCACCCAGTATTCGAGGTCCGGCAACTGGGCATCTTTGAAACAGTCTGGATCCAAGCAGCTCTAGTAATAATATACCACTGCTGCTATACATTTTCCTTAAAGAAATGGTGTGAAGCCCCAAGTAATTTCCATTCCAAATCCCGATTTAGTGCCATCTAAAACTATTTTTTCCATATACTTGCATCAAAAATTCCCATTCTTCCCTGCTATTCTATTTTTCTTTCCCCATATTTCCTTTTTGATGACATCACTTGCTGAGGTGCCACTGGTCTCTGCCCACCAGGCATTCTAAAAAGTGCTCATCACCGGCTTGTTACTGGTGATCTGGGTTGACAACAGAGTGTGTGCTGTAACTGGGCACAATGCTCGGCCGGGTCCAGCCCCCAAGGCCTTGTGCGGAGGCTGCTTTTTTTTTTTTGCTGCGGTTTTGGGTGCAGTTTGTGGTCCTAAACTGCATGTATGACCTTCCCCAGCAAAGTTTGAGAAATCTGAAATGCTGTGCGCACGTTGCTTTTTTTTTTGCCTCCAGTTTTGGTTGCAGACAAAAACAGCATCAAGTCAATTCCTTTGTGTATTACCCTGCATTTTGCCATTGACAATGTTAAAAAAAACGCAGGGGCTAAAACACACCAAAATGCGTCAAAAACCGCATGTTTTTTGTGTGCGTTTTTTTCTGCCAGAGGTGCGTTTTTCTGCCAGAGGGTGCATCTTTCGCTGGAGAAACAAAACTGCAGCGTGCACACATACCCTAAAACAAGCCTCACTGATGACGCTTGTTTCATGGAGAGGTCAGGGGGGGAAAAATGGAATAGCAGTGTAGTGAAGAAAGGATAGGGAATTTTTAATGCAACTATATTAGAAGAGTTTACATTTTGTCACTAAATACATAGTAATTCTCATTCTGAATACCTTTGCCTTCAGACCACACCTTTAACTATTTCTTTCTATGGTGCCCATTGCATCCACTGATCTGCATGCATGGTCTGCACATTTACTAGTCTTATAGTGGCATGCGTAACAGTAGCGGATCTTTGTCTTTGCAGTGTCTGCCTTGGCTTAACCAGAAGTCTTCTTTATAGATTAAGAGATACAGATACTGCATACATGATTTATTCAAATAATCCATGGATACACTACAAATTAAACAGCTGGAATAATTAGCATTAAAGAAGTTGTCCAGTTACCAAAACTGATATTTTTTTTTCTGATAAATCTTGCTAATATGTGCCCCTCAACACATCTATTATGTTTTTTCAGCAAAATTACCTTTTATTGTGCTCTAGCAGCACATGCTCATTGCTGGCTCCAGCTCTGATGGGGTTAATCTCTCCTCTGACTTCCTGTGTTCAGTTCCTACAAGTCCCAGAATTCTTTGTGGCTCTAGGGCGGTGTCTGGCTTATCTAACACACCCATTGTGTCTAATACACCCACTCTGCTCCCACCCAAACCCTCCTCCCTGCCTCTTCCCTGTGGATGCACTGAGATCAATCATACAGAGACAGCAGCAGCTCTACACAGCCAGGGGAAGAAAGTGTGTGCGCGTATGTACAGTGTATGTGTATATACAGTGTGTGTGCGTGTATACAGTGTGTGTGTATATACAGTGTGTGTGTGTATGTGTGTGTGTATGTCATACTCACCTGTCTGCAGGGTCCCGGTGCCATGCCTGCTTCCAGCCCCTGTCTCGGTCCCGCCGCTTCGGCTGTGTGCAGTCTCCCCGGGGCACGCATGAAGCTTGCAGGACCTGGCGGTGGATCACCTGATGCAGTCACCTGACGCATCAGCTGATCGTAAGTCTCGGGCTGACGCCGGCGGCCGGCTATCAGCTGATCCTGCCGTCAGGGGACTTCATCAGCTGATTACCGGCAGCTCCTGCAGTGATGGGTCAGGATCAGACTCCGCTGCAGGAGCTACCGGTAATCAGCACAGACGTGAGTATTTATTTATTATTTTTTTTTTTGCACTGATGCATCAGCTGATTGTATAATCGGCTTTTATACAATCAGCTGATGTGTGATGTGATTCAGGCACTTGATCCTGACACATCATCTGATCGCTTTGCCTTCCAGCAAACCGATCAGATGATATTGGATCCGTATTGGACGGCGTGGGACCCTAACCCAGGATTACTGCGGAGGGGGGTTTATTTCAATAATGATGGAGTCACTAATTGTGTTGTGTTTTATTTCTAATAAAAATATTTTTCTGTGTGTTGTGTTTTTTTTTTATCATTACTAGAAATTTATGGTGGCCATGTCTAATATTGGCGTGACACCATGAATTTCGGGCTTAGGGCTAGCTGATATACAGCTAGCCCTAACTCCATTATTACCTAGCTAGCCACCCGGCATCAGGGCAGCTGGAAGAGTTGGATACAGCGCCAGAAGATGGCGCTTCTATGAAAGCGCCATTTTCTGGGGTGGCTGCGGACTGCAATTCGCAGTGGGGGTGCCCAGAAAGCTTGGGCACCCTTCACTGTGGATTCCAATCCCCAGCTGCCTAGTTGTACCCGGCTGGACTCAAAAATTAGGCGAAGCTTACGTCATTTTTTTTTTTAATTATTTCATGAAATTCATGAAATAATTAAAAAAAAAAAGGGCTTCTCTATATTTTTGGTTCCCAGCCGGGTACAAATAGGCAGCTGGGGGTTGGGGGCAGCCCGTACCTGCCTGCTGTACCCGGCTAGCATAAAAAAATATGGCGAAGCCCATGTCATTTTTTTTTTCTTTTTGGGTAAAAAACTGCATACAGTCCTGGATGGAGGATGCTGAGCCTTGTAGTTCTGCAGCTGCTGTCTGCTCTCCTGCATACAATGAACATTTAGAATAAGGAAATGACATCAGACCTTTTTTTTTTTTTCATCAACAATCTTTAATGGCATTGTGCACTGATTAAAAACGCAGTGAGCAAAAACGCAGCAAAAAAAGGCACCAAATCGCGGCAAAAACGTAACATGCAGCACCGCAGGTGACAGAGCAGAGCAAGTTGGTGACATGCTCTGCTCGGACACATAGTGTGCTGCATGTCACTGTATCCACTCTGGGACTTGTTGTGCAGGTGACCGGATGATACATGTCACTAACTGCCCCACTCTGTGATTTCTGCTGCATAGTACCAACTGTATACACTCTCACCTTCACAACAAGTCCCATAGTGGAGACAATTAGTGACATGTAGCATCCGGTCACCTGCACAACAAGTCCTAGAGTGGAGAAAGATAGTGACATGCAGCACACTATGTGTCAGAGCAGAGCATGTCACTGTCTCCAGTCCGCTGACCTCACAGCCCGTACACGCTGCGATGGATGCAGGGGGACACAGAACAAGTAATCGGCCGACACTGGAATCATCTGATTACTTGGGATGAATGAAAAGTAAAATGCTCTGGTGCTCGAAGGGTGAAGCCCATGCCGATTTTTTTTAAAAAAAATTCATTAAAAATAAAAAAACAAAAAAATCACATTGTTTGTGGGCTCCCGCTGCATTTTCTATTGCTAAGGGTAACCAAAGCAGCTACTGGCTGCTAGCCCCCGCTGCTTGGTGTTACTTTCACTGGCAATAGAAATGCAGGGAAGCATTTTTTTTTTTTTTTATAAAGGTTTTTCCCTGAAAACGTTTTTAAGAAAATGACGTGGGCTTCGCCATATTTTTGTATGCTAGCCAGGTACAGCAGGCAGCTATGGGCTGCCCCCAACCCCCAGCTGCCTAGTTGTACCCGGCTGGGAACCAAAAATATAGAAAAGCCCTTTTTTTTCATGAATTTCATGAAATAATTAAAAAAAAAAAAAAAATGATGTGGGCTTCACCAAATTTTTGAGTCCAGCCAGGTACAACTAGGCAGCTGGGGATTGGAATCCACAGTGCAGGGTGCCCAAACTTTCTGGGCCCCCCACTGCGAATAGCAGTCCACAGCTGCCCCAGAAAATGGCGCTTTCATAGAAGCGCCATCTTCAGGCGCTGTATCCAACTCTTCCAGTGGCCCTGGTGGCAGGTGGCACGCTGGGTAATAAGGGGTTAATACCAGCTATGTTTTACCAGCTGGTATAAAGCCCGAGATTCTTAATGTCAGGCCAAGTTTAACCTGGCCATTAAGAATCTCCAACAAAGGGTTTAAAATAAGAAAAAGACATCACACAGAGAAAAATACACAGACACAGTAGGGACTCCATGTTTATTACTCCGTCTCACCCCTCCACGATAGAGAGATTTCTGTACTGACCATGCCAGGAGAGAGCGGGGAAGAAGAGAGCAAGAGCGGGGGGGGGGGGAGAGAGAAAGAAGAGAGCAAGAGCGGGGGGGGGGGAGAGAGAAAGAAGAGAGCAAGAGCGGGGGGGGAGAGAGAAAGAAGAGAGCAAGAGCGGGGGGGGGAGAGAGAAAGAAGAGAGCGAGAGCGGGGGGGGGGAGAAGAGAGCGAGAGCGGGGGGAGAAGAGAGAGCGAGGGGAAGGGAGGAGAAGAGAGAGAGCGAGAGCGGGAAGGGAGGAGAAGAGAGAGAGCGAGAGCGGGGGGGGGGGGGGGGGAGAAGAGAGAGAGCAAGAGCGGGGGGGGGAGAAGAGAGCGAGAGCGGGGGGAAGGGAGGAGAAGAGAGAGAGCGAGAGCGGGAAGGGAGGAGAAGAGAGAGAGCGAGAGCGGGGGGGGGGGAGAAGAGAGAGAGCGAGAGCGGGGGGGGGGGGGAGAAGAGAGAGAGCGAGAGCGGGGGGGGGGGGGGAGAAGAGAGAGAGCGAGAGCGGGGGGGGGGGAGAAGAGAGAGAGCGAGAGCGGGGGGGGGGGGAGAAGAGAGAGAGCGAGAGCGGGGGGGGTGGGAGAAGAGAGAGAGCGAGAGCGGGGGGGGGTGGGAGAAGAGAGAGAGCGAGAGCGGGGGGGGGGTGGGAGAAGAGAGGAAGAGAGGGAGCGAGAGCGGGGGGGGGTGGGAGAAGAGAGAGGGAGCGAGAGCGGGGGGGGGGGTGGGAGAAGAGAGGAAGAGAGGGAGCGAGAGCGGGGGGGGGGTGGGAGAAGAGAGGAAGAGAGGGAGCGAGAGCGGGGGGGGGTGGGAGAAGAGAGGAAGAGAGGGAGCGAGAGCGGGGGGGGGTGGGAGAAGAGAGGAAGAGAGGGAGCGAGAGCGGGGGGGGTGGGAGAAGAGAGGGAGCGAGAGCGGGGGGGTGGGGAGAAGAGAGGGAGCGAGAGCGGGGGGGGGAGAAGAGAGGGAGCGAGATCGGGGGGGGGGGGGAGAAGAGAGGGAGCGAGAGCGGGGGGGGGGAGAAGAGAGAGAGCGAGAGCGGGGGGGGGGGAGAAGAGAGAGAGCGAGAGCGGGGGGGGGGAGAAGAGAGAGAGAGAGGGGGGGGGGGGGAGAAGAGAGAGAGAGCGGGGGGGGGGAGAAGAGAGAGCGAGAGCGGGGGGGGGGAGAAGAGAGAGAGCGAGAGCGGGGGGGGTGGGAGAAGAGAGGGAGCGAGGGAGCGA
>NC_134358.1:440870329-440886910 GCF_048569485.1 Anomaloglossus baeobatrachus | reverse complement strand
GGGGGCAGAGGTGCTCTGTCACCAACTGTCTCCACTCTGTGACTTGTGGTGCAGGTGACAGAGTGCAGACAGTTGGTCCCATGCAGCAGGACAGATGGCAGAGCACAGCGGTGACATGCCTGTCAGTGTCTTACTGCTGGGAGGAGCACACGATCACACTGCCCGACACCGGCCGCTCTCCTGACATCGCAGCAGAGCGGGCGGGTGGACAGTGTGATCACATACTTACGTGCAGGGGGGGGATTCAGCTGAAGGAACCCCCCTGTACTGCACATTGGCGCCCCGTGCCTCACCATCTGCAGGACGCTTCCGGCTCCACACTGACGTCCTCCGGATCCTCCCCTCGATGCTGGGCTGTGACGTGCGGTAGTCACCGCCCACAGCCCTGTCACTCAATCTGAGTGGCGCCGGCATCCTGTGACGTACCCCGTCTTGTTTGAGAGCCCGGAAATGCCGGGACGTCAGAGGATGCCGGCGGCCACAGCTCCAGGGGGTCATGTGACAGGCACTGAGCGTGCAGCATAGCGCCGCTCAGTGCCAGAAATGAAATACAAGCCAATGGAGAAATACCTAGAATTGTAAGTAGAACTTCGACAGAAATAAAAAAATGGTGTGAACCACCCCTTTAAAATGTGCAACAATTTTCTTTTAATTTTGTACAAATACAGAGTATATTGTGGTACCGTGTTAGTATTTCAATTGATTTTTCTGGCTATGTCCCAAGAATGACAAAAGTATTTTAAGAGTGATACCTTTATAGGCTAACCAGAAAAATTATATTAGCAAGTTTTCAGAGCACAAAGGAAGGAGCCTCTGTGCTCTGAAAGCTTGCTAATATAATTTTTCTGGTTAGCCTATAAAAAGGTATCACTCCTAAAATACTTTTGTCATTCTTGGGACATAGTATTTCAATTGATTTCTTTTAATTTTGTCATACTTTACAGTAAAATTGTTCTACAGGGCTTGGAACTCTGAGCAGCAAACTTAACTGGGTACATAACCTAAACCACATTGAGAATACAAGATACACAAGAGGCTGAAATAGAAGGTTCTTCTCACTTTACAGAACTGTCGTTCCAATGGTTAGGGGATGTTTTTGAGGCTTTCTATTTCTATAACCCAAACTCCTCTTACTGCTTCTCTCACACAACTGACCACATTAGGGTCATCTTGGGTTCCCAAAACATTACCTTTTGACATGTTTGACGTCAGTCACTTCAACATAGTATGCCTTGTAACCTGCTTTTGGTTGTATTACATTCCTCAAATATCTGGACACTCATATTACGGTGAGAGGCTATCGACAATATTGATCTACACTGGAACTACAATTTTGCCCCTTTTCCTTGATGTCTAAAATTTTGAAAACCACGGAGGTTTAGTAACACATTTAAAGTAATGATCCTGCTGCTCCTTACTGCATCTGGATTTATTTAGATTGTTTCATTTGTGAGGTGAACTGAAGAAATTATTCCAAGCCAGATGAATAACTCGTGGCCCCCGGCTTCCATCAATCAGCCCAGTAGTAGATGCTTCTCAGGTGATTGTTCTTTTGAAGTCTTCTCTGGCTACAGCAATCTGTTCAATGCATTAAGTCCTTCCTGTGGATGAGAAATGTGTGCTCCACTTATTTATTCAGCCTCAATTTTTCTATTGCAAAATCCATCTTCAGTGGCAATATCTGATTGTGTGGTCTCTACACTCAAAGCGTGAATAGTTATGTTCTCTGCTTTGCTCTCCATCCTCTTTCTGGCATGCAGAGCATTCACATGCAAACATGTTAATATGACTCCATGCTTTTTCCACCTCCTGCAGGCAATGCTTTGTGTGGCCGTGCACAAGAGAGAACAAAAACAACTGCAGAACTCATGGTTTCCCAGAAATGTAGGAGGCCCATAGTGAAAGCTGAAGTATGCTGGTGGCAAGGAGATGCCTGCTTACTAGTACACGGTGCGTTCTGAATGTTTATCTTAAAAACATCTTAGAAACATTTACGATCTATAAAAACAGTGAAAACTTATAAATCTACATGTAATTCACTAGACGTTTTGCTGCCAACACATGAGGTATGCATGTGCTTACTTTTTTTCCTTAACATAATGGAAAGAGGGGTGTGGTAATTCTTTAAGAAAATGTATTTTCTTTGAATTCTATTCTAGAACAAAACTGACAAACACAGCCTTTAACTTAAAGCATAGATCTCACACTATATAAATAAGCCATCGTCTGTGCACTTCTACATCAAGAATGAGGCAACAGATCCTGCATTCATGGGCAAAAGTCTTTAAAGAAGTTATCCAGAATAACTACATTGATGATCTTGTTAAAATCAGTGTATCAATATCAGCTTGGTGGGACTGTAACATCACTACACCATTCGTTTGTTTTCAGCCCCACCAAAAGAGAAAAATCTCAGTACATGGGAACAGCTAGTATATAATATGAAGCTGATTAATGGGGGTACCGGACCTTTACTAATCCAATATGTATGACCTACACTAAGAAAATGGAATTGAGAACACTGCTCTTCTGTAGGTGGTGCACATGTAGGATCCAGTCCCATAAACAATGTAGAGAATAACGTGACATGCAGATGAAATGAAAATTGACAAAATCCAAACTGTTACAGTAAATACTTCGGTCCTCAATGGACCTTCATCAGTGTGCCATGGGTAACTGAAAAGCCTCAGGGAGAACAGGCATTGTATGAACGCCTCACATTACAGCGGTGGATGCGGTGATTTCAATACAGCACTTGTTCTCATTGAGGTTCTTTTCATGTACATACAATTCATTAACCACAGCTGTCGCTGTATCTTGTAGTGACTATTGCTTCTAATATTAATCAAAAATGGACAGTGCACGTATATTTTTTTTTGTATAATTTTTTAAAAGGGGTTGTACACTACTGGGAAAACTCCTTCACTGATTTGCGGGGAAAATATAAAACACATACACCCATCCTGAGTTTGAGCAGTTCCAGTGGTGTAGTGTTGCATGACGTAGTCACATAAGCCCCAGGTGACAGTGCAGACACTGCTAAAAAACAGCATTGGCACAGGATGAGGGTGGTTTTATTTTAAAGGGGACAAATACTGATTGAAAAAGGGGTGGTCTACTTATTGGACAACCCCTTTAATATGTTAATATGCTTTAGCTATGAATACCCTTTTTAATTTTTGGACAGTTTAAACATCACAGCACTGCCTAGCTTGCTTCCTAATTGAAATATCACATTTATTAAAAAAAAAAAAAACAAAAAAAAAAAAACACAAGTCGATTTATTGGACATAAAACATTTATTTAAGCAAACAAAAAGTAAACTGCATAGGAACAATTTAAGGTCCACAAAGACAATGACTATTTAAAGGCTCCCAAGTAGCTGACGTTTAATCCCTTTGCTACCTCTCAGAGCCTTCTCTCTGGACCATGGAGGACAGTACATTCAGCAATTTCCATCGGAACATCATTTAACCTTTCCCCTTTGGAACAGAGGCACACATTCAGTCATGCTCTTCCTACATACAGTGTGGGAGTTCTGTGCAAACAGCTTGATTGTGGGGCTGACACTTGTGATGCAGTGGTGCCTGTAGTGCATCGCTTTGCAATGTATTACTGGTTTACACCATCATCCAAGAAATATGAGCTAAGTGGCAGACCCAAAAAAAACAAATGAAAAACATTCAAGAGAGTTCTCAACCTTATCAAGGTGCAGCAGATGTAAGACCACAAAGCAATGACAGAATATTTAAGTCATTTATGTAACACCCATATCCCCCCTTACTGGGATTCAGTCTGTGCTTTACAAACATCCATAAAAACAAAACAAAATTAAATCTATTTGACAAAAAAAAAATAAAAATTGACCAAATGTGACAAAGATGAAGCATAAAAAAAAAAAAAAAAAAGTATGGTAAAATGCAAAGAATTAAGGGAACAATTACAATGTGCGCTAATACCTTTTTATATATGCCATTGCAAAAAATGTAAGGTTTTGCTAGGATGGGGAATGTAAAGATGTCAACACTGCAAGTGGAAATGTTATAGTGTCGGTTAACTACTCTTCCTTGATTGTCATCCAGGCTAGGTCACGACACACTAGGCAGGGAAGAGTAAGCATGGTGGTCATCTGGGTACAGCTGTAGAGGTGACTACTAGAATCAGTGACTGGTAGTGTTTTACCTTTACATCCTCCCTTCTCTTTTAAAGCAGCAGTTTTTTTTTTGTTTTTTTTTTAAAAAACAAAAAAGGTATTTTTACACAAAGTAACAGCATTACATTAAGAAAAACGTTGCTGACCAGTTCCATTTAAAAGGGGAAGTATAATATTTTATTTTTTTTAAATTCTCAAATTTATCATTACAGGTCAATTTCTGCTGTTGTGTGGTCAAAATACACATCACAGACTTAAAGGCATTTTATAAATGTAACCTCTAACATTGTACCATAATTAATAGAATTCTAGTTCCTTCTACAGTTTCTCCTAAAATTGTACAAACAAATGTATTTTTAACAAATAGATACTTCCTCATAACTTATGAAGGATCAGGGAGGTGTTGAAGAATAATGTCCAGGATTTATTTTCATATTAAGACAGTTTTCCTTAGATTTAATATGAACTGAACCTGGGACACCACACAATGAATATGAATGGTCTACAGCTAACCGGTATGTACGCCTTTGAGCTGGCAATATCAAGAGTATGTAACACTAATTTCCATGAAAATAGCTGAGGGTCACTGGAGATCTGGCAAGCATCTATGGCAGCTGTGAGGGTACTCATCCTAAGGAAGACCACTAATGTCTAACAAAAGCTTGACAGAGCACACCACGCCATACAGAAGTTACACAGTTAGGGTTACAGTGCAGCTGTCCTACACACACTGAAGAGGCAACTATTCGGATTGTTACCCAAGTAGTCAAGAAAAAGAAAAAAAAAATCACATCATTCAGCAAGAGAAATGTGACATGACTTTCAATGCTTCAAGCAACAAAGTGGCTTATCTATGCAAAAGGGAAAAGTGGAGCACCGGCTGATAGTTTTACCCAGCAATTTTGTGCTCTCACATTTACAGAGAACTCACCTTCAAGCTGGTTGATAACATTCTACTATTTTCTGATCTTTGGCAACACATTATTTGAGTTATGTAGCTTGTGTGAGGACTGCTGCTACATCAAAAAGCCACAGTTGGAATAATTGGGCGATACTCGTTTACATGTCCTGAGTGTTTCAGACTGCCAAGTAAGGCTTGGCTTTGAGACCCCCATACACAGACTTGTATCTGATAGTAATGGATTTGGTCAGCACTTTGTTTGGGAGTGCTGGCCAGGTTATTTATAGATCCAGAAGGTCCAAATTGGACTTTTCTCCCGAAGATTAGCTGTCATCAGACTGGCAGTGGCTCTTAAAAGAAGTTGGGGGTACTCGGACAAACAAGACCTCCTGTGTAAGAGTAGAGAAGTCCTCATGCACATTAGATATTTGCCTTGCCCAGCCAAAATTGGTATGTTTTGACAATCAGGCAATGTTTAAGGTGGTCTTAATATTTTCTTGTTTATCCAGTTCAAGCTACTACATTTGGAGACAGTAGGTCTTGTATAACTTTAAGAAAACAAAATTTTGAGGTATTGCTTTGTGATTGAATTACTAAGACAATGTGGCAAGAATTGTATTAAATCTCTTAACACTACTTAGGCATTTAAATCTTTTAAATTCTGAGCATGCTGATCTGATACACAAATAAAAGTAAAATTACACTACAGGCAGAAACCCAGACACCACCTCCCCCCCCCCCCCAAAAAAAAACCACAAAAAAACCCCACACCACAAAGAACAATCTTCCCCAAAAAAACGTATATAGACTAAAAGGAGAAACTGCTTCAAACCTACAGGAAAAAAACGACATGACAAACGAACACACAAGGGAAAGGATTATATCATAATGACACTTTACATTCATTTTTAATCACCTCTCCCTAACTCCATGCTACTGCTGGGAAGCAAAGGATTCGGACCAAAGAGGAGACTCTGCAATAAAAAGATTTCTTCCTGAGTTTGTAGTAAGGTAAATACAATCATTAGGAACAGGTCTATGACCATGCATTTTTTAATTTATTAATTTATTTTTTTTTAAATAAAAAAAAAAAAAAATCTAGCTTCTCTTTGTATTAGAACCGGTTGTTTTTAACGCTTGCAGTACAGGAAGATTAGGTTTTCCAGATTAACCACTTAAGACAGCAGAAATAAAGATGGCTGTACACACAAGGTAAAACACCTTATCCCCATTCCCAGTTGGCTTGGTGGACTATCTGAATTCTTAAGTGTGTTTCGCTGTGCTAAACAGTAGGGTTTATGAGAGAGATTAGAAATGTAGGTTATGAGTGATTAGACTTTACAATTCTCACCGATTCCACAGTACTGCACAAACAAGGGTACATCATCATGCTTGGCTTTAGTTGTATTGCATGTGACCTGGCAACTTGAAAAATGGTCACCAAGATATGTAAACCGTGTATTTACACAAGACAAAATCGGAAACAAATGTTAACGCTTATGTCATAATTATCTTGCCATGTAAACAGGCTGCCGGAAATAGTCGGTAAATAGCACAAATAATCAAAGTCCTTGGTAGTACATCATCCTTTGTAAACAGGACTCACTGCCGAGAGCTATGGCAGCCCATGCGCATATCTATTACAGACTGCTCAGTGCGCATTATATTTTGGTCTGCTTGTGTAAACAGGCATGTAATTGGCCTCCAATTGGTAAACTTGCCGATTGGCAGTCATTGTGCTGCTGGTCCATCTAAATCTATTTTAACTCTTATTTCTTCATTTTAAAAGGCTTATCTGACAATGGTGGAGACCAAGTAACCACTTGATATATACAGACTGTGGGAAGGGGTAATTCTCTCAATTCATTAAAATGGTTGGTCTTTATGGCCATCTTAAAAAGGGAATCTGCCACCACATAAGGCCAATCCAAACTAATATGGGCGTATATACAGGTTAAAGATTGCTGAAAGTCATACCTGTAAGCCTCAGATGAGATGCCTTGTGGCTAAACAATCTTATTGTTTTATGTAAAGCAGCTCTTCCAGGCTGTGGGGTGGATGCGGTCTGGAAGTTAACTCCGCCTCCATAGCTTATTTTAAATAGGAGACGTTACGTTACATGTGCGATAGCGGCGCTCTAATCTCACTGCAGAGCTGTGTGTGAATATTAGGGTATGATTCCACTTGCGTATGACTTGTGAGAGTCTCGCATCAGTATTACCCGGAACGGCGCACAATCTCCTGGCAGGAAAGATTACGCCATGCCGGGTGATACCAATGCGAGGCTCGCACGAGTCATACGCAAGTGGAATCATACCCTTACTGATACTTCTGCAGGTTCATCCAAGCTTCAGCCTCCATCTCACAGGCAGATAGCCTTGCAATATTGCTGAAACACAGCAAGCTCAGAGCTGCAAAAAAATGTGTTTGCAAGATGACAACTTTCACTTCTACTGTTCTGTGCTCATTACTCGTCTGACACTGGTAACTCTTCCTTCTATTTAAAATAAGTCCTGGAGTCAGTTATCTTCCAGGCAGCATCCGCCCCACAGGCTGGAACGGCTCCGTTATATATAAATCTGGAATAAGACTTTGGATCACAGTTATTGAGGTATCATCTTATTCAGTTTTCTATGACCTGCATGAAAAATAGACGACTTAGGAGGGTTGAGCCTAAAGACCGATTCCCTTTAATTAAGCATGCGGACTAATCAGAGTGTTAATTGGAAAAATTATAGACCTGGAGTAAAGAGAACATTCAAAATTAAATCTAGAAATACTGGACTAAACCTGAGTCTACATGTCATTAACGGCCATTAAACGACCAATCGGCTACATGCAAGCTAATAGGCGGTTATTTAATGGCCTGTTTAGGTTGGCGACCGCACTTTGTGCACAGAACAATCGCTAACACAATCGTCTTATGCATATAGAGTATAGTGCACGTCTGTTTTCATCAGCACATTGTCCAGTGTAGACAATGATTTTTAAGCCAGCTTTTAACTTGTTCTTTGGGCAATTGTTGGGCTATTTAGACTGCCCAATCATTCCCAAGAACACTCGTTCCCTGTTTATTGGCCTGTCTAAAAGCAGCATTAGCTATTAGTGTTTTTATTTTTTGTCTTACACCTAGAACCACAATCAAGGCTGTCTATAAAAGCGCCCATTTTCCTGAGTACCTATCAATAATTTGGTCTTCTCTACAGAAAATATCTTTCCGCTAAAATAGCTCATGTATACAAAAAAGAAAAGTCAGTGGGGCAATGCAATGGAAAGGGCAACATATTAGGATAAATTGAATAACTTTCTTTTGTTAAGGATCATACAAATATGCAATATGCTATGTAAGCAGTAATATCTGAAAAGTTTTTACATTGAGGTTTATTTCCTAACCTTTTCAGTACTTAATATTGGCTATTGAGGTATATGCAGAGGACTGGAGTTCATGGCCAAGACATGGCATTTCCATTTGATGCTGAGATTTCTGTATGGGATCATTAGGTAGAGATACTTTTGGCACCTTCTACACCTGAATGCTTTGGCAACACATTCATATTTATTAGACAAGAATCTTACAATACGTAATGGGAACCTGAACAAAATATATAGGTGTTGTTGGAAAAGATTCAGTAGTTTATTCATTGAAATCCCTGTTTTGAGAGCACACGAGTTCAGTGGGTGGTTCTAGCCAAAGACGGATCGCCATCTCCGCATTGACAGTCTTCCCTCATGATTGTACATCACTGAACAGGACCACCCACTGGACTCAAGCATACAAAACACCAAGGAAGTCAATTAAGAAAATGCAGTTTATGGAAACTTTTCCAACAAAAAAAAAAAAAAAATATATATATATATAAATCAATCTGATCATCTCCTGCTCTATAACATGCTGCCTACAAATATCATACCATGTTTACTAAACCTGTATTATATACACACACACACACACACACACACAAGATCTAACATTTTGGTATCTTAACTCTGATATACAAGTATAATATTGGACAGTTTAAGACTCCCGTTATATAATGGTTTTACTATTTATAAACGAGAGCAAGATCACTCTCGAAGGGACATTTGTAGTATACACAGTAATGTGTGAAGCAGGCTTTGACGTAGCAGAAAATTCTTTGTATTTCATTACATCTAAGCAACTAAATGACTGCATGTAAGCACATACCATGTCCTACACAAACAGGTTATAACCCCCTTCAACGTAGAATGGAGAAAGTTTGGCTGACCCTTCTAAGCATGCACTCAATTACCACAGGAACTATGGTCTAGCAACCACTGCATGGGGAGGTCATTGGGTAAATCCATGGCACCCAATATGTCTCATCTCACAGATCTCTAAAGTCCCTCTTCCCATATACATTTGAGAAAACTTGTCTGAAGCCCTGGTGCTGGTAGCTGTGCTGACTGATGAGCACAGGGGGAGCTCAGATTCTTCAAATATGCTGAATTACAATATCCATTCTTTAGTTTGTGTATTAGAGAAGGCTGAACCAAATGTGCCTGTGGCAGCTTGAGCACCATCATGTCTTTAAGATGCCCCATTAGCACAGCCGTGCAATGAAAGTAGTGACTGCCCCCAAATAATGCCCAATTCAAGAGGTGTCACCTCATGCTAATGCATCAGTAACACATGAACAGGTAAGGCTCACATGCTCATATCCAGTAATAAACCTTTTGATCCAATTTTTGTTTTGTGGCTCAGTTTCAACTTGATAAAAACACTAAGGCTATGTGTGCACGTTGCGTAGTGTCCATACTGAAAAAGCTGCAGCGATTTGGCAGTGCATGTGCGCGTCAAATCGCTGCAGAAACTGCATAATGGATGCAGTGTGTCTGCCGAATAGATGCAGATTTCACGCGCTCGGGATGCTGCCTCTCCCATAGACAGTGGGAGCAGCATCCAAAGCGCACAAAATAAGTGACATGTTGCTTTTTTGAGCGCAGCGATTTGGATCAAAATTTCAACATGCAAATCGCTGCACTCTCAAACGCAACGTGCGGCTGGATTATGCACAATCTGCGTAGATTGTGCTGATGACGCAGGAGTTTACGTTGCAGTGCAATATGCAGCGTAAACGCATGAAATTACGCAACGTGCGCACATAGCCTAAGGGTGAATTTAAAGTCCGTGAAACACTGTACATGTACGGACCCATGAAGCACACAGACTGGCTGCGGGTCTACTGACATGAACTTGTCGACCAAATAAGACAGATCAGTTCACGTTGATGTGAATGATCTAATTGATCCAGCTGCAATCAGGTTTTTAACCTGAAACAAAGTTATCCAACAGTAAATCGATTTTCTAGAAAGACTCAACCATCTTAAAAAAGGGCTGGATGATTTCATCAGTACACACAACATTGTTGGTTATAAATGATTTAGTGACAATGTATAATTGGTGGAGGAAGGTTGAACTAGATGGACCTAGATCTTTTTTCAACCTAAGTATTGTGTAGTTTGTTAAATCAATGAAGTCAAATTCAGTTTTTCAGCAGCTTAAAACAGTTCCAGCTCAATTTGTCATTTACTGTGAGTTTCAAACTGATGATTACTGGAAATATGAACTCTGCCTTACATGAATTTTCTGCATTTATGTACAAAAAGTGATCTGGTAAAATATGAATCATGCCATAAAAAGTATTAAAAAAAAAAAAAAACAGTACTGTGTTTCTTCTGTTGGGAGTGCCATGTTTATCAGATTATGCAAAAACCCTACCATGTGGCAATTCACAATTAGTTGTGGAAAAAAAACCCAAAAAACAAAGGATAAAAAAAACCTCTGATGAACTACAATGAACTAACAGCCACATTCACACACATCAGATTACTTGTGTAATAGCCAGGTGCAACGTGAAGGAAAAGGAATTATGAAGTGACCAAATCATACAGTAGTTTCTGCATATTGCAATTTTTTTTTCCATTGTAGCATGTTTCAAGTGTGAACTTTTCAGGCTGGATTCATCAACTCCAGCATTGTTCACGCCAGTCTTGAGGAGGTGCTGCATGGAGTCAGATTTTCTCAATTCATGAAGTGTACTGATGAATGGGCACAACAATGCTCGATACTTGCTAAGAACAGTTGGATGCTCGGATTGGCTCAATGGAAGTCAACGTGGGACTTGAGTGTTTTTTACGGACTTCCATTACTCCGATGCTTGAGTTGAGCCCATCCAAGCGTCAAACTGCTCTTAACGAGTACCAAGGACCCGAGCATGGTAGTGGCGTATGAGTGACGTACACCTCACCACAAATCCTACTCCAGTCCACGCTAAAGATAGATATCTAGAGTAGCAAACTGCTGTGCTCATCATGAATTTGACACGTAGCAATCGCCACTTTCCAGTCACACCCACTTTGTCGGAGCTGGGCAAAAATGGGAGTAAAAACGCCAAAAGTCATAATTGTGGTGCTAAAAGTGAGATTTTTCAAAGCTTTTACCTTTGATGAATCGTGTTTCTCTCTGGTGTGAATGAAGTGTTAGGAAACTAGAATTTTTTTTCCCACTAAGCCATCTAGAACTATATTTTCGACCAATAACCAGTCTGGACAATAAAGTCTAAACAATGCTAAACAAAATTGCAACAGTTACTGCTTACCCCACTGTAAAAACTGAACATTAAAAATATATAGAAATCAAGGCAAAGCAAGTCTCCACTAAATTTCTGGCATGCATTCAATGTCCTCCATGTAAAATCAAAATTTTCATCAGTCGATACTCTAAACACAATGGCAACATGAGATTATTGTTATTATCTATGTATACAAAGAGCACTTGAAGAAAAAAGAAAAAAAAAAAAAGTTGACATTGAGTCAAAAAAAATTCTTTGGTTTTTAGGTTTCATTTGTAGAAATAAAATCACATTCACATTTAAAAAGGGAAGATTTGGGTAGAAAAATACAAATTATAAATCACATATACATTCAATGTCCTAGAGGCATAGTTAATATTTTAAACAAAACTTATATCAAACAAAAAACACAATGT
The DNA here is from genome assembly GCF_048569485.1 of Anomaloglossus baeobatrachus. NCBI lineage: Eukaryota > Metazoa > Chordata > Amphibia > Anura > Aromobatidae > Anomaloglossus > Anomaloglossus baeobatrachus. The sequence continues at coordinate 440,874,847 of NC_134358.1, read as the reverse complement.
GGTTGAAAGGGTGCACCCCATGGAAAAATCGTAATATATACAAAAATATTATAAATCAGATACAATATAAATTTTTAGAAGTTAAAAGGGTAATTCCAAAGCTAGTCTGTAGGTCGGTGACGCAACATCTACAGGTGCATGCCGATCGTCACGTATCGTGCAACTGTTATTCTAAATACCTGCCGGAACATATGCACGATCATCAGGAATTGTGCATCTGCCACAGCAGGTATCGGCAGAGGTGGGTACAGAGTAGTCTATAGGTACCATACTACTGATCTGTACAACACAGATCCATAAAACAGCTTTGGGCATGAGGTCTAAGGGTTATTCCTATTTTATCTTTATTCTTTAGAGTTTCCTTAAAATTCACCCTTTAAAATGAACCACAATCAAATCTCAGGACCTCAGATTTGGCTAAGAAGTTGTTGGCAGAAACTGCAGTTAGTGTCCCCCTGGGACTGCACCCCCTTTTTAATTTTTTTTAAATCTAAATAGGACTTTTTACATTGACAGTCCTCCAATGCAAGTTGCAGCCATACAAAATACTGATTCACATATACTCTTAAGACTTCAAGAAGACACGGCAGCCGAGGATGACGACACACGCATTTGGTGGCCAACAGTGTTATGATTTTGCGGGCAAAATTAAAAATTCGTCTGAAAACTGTGCCCGCTGGAATTATTCCTTGAGTGTGACAGCGAAAGCGGATTGTGACTCCACTGGACAAGAATTAAACCTAGTCAAGTTAAATCTTTTTTTTATGGATCAAGAGTCGTTGGTAACAAATATCAATTTGAACACCCCCATTATATACTATTTGGTAGTCAGCTAAATAATTAGATTTAGAAATAGTCACAAACTTGCATAATTTACACACAGGACAACATGAACTCCAGGGACTAAGACTAATTTAGTACTGCGGAGGCTCTCGTATCTGTATATTTCCCAAACTACCAGCAACTTTTGGCTGCAAGTGTAGTTCAAGCACAGAAGGCAGCCTGCCACACTATAGATGCAGTGATCGAGTTATTACTCTACATACATATATTAACCTCTACTTCTCACTTATTTAATACAAGTTGAAAAGTCAGCTATTAATCACCAATGAAGAGGGCAGACTTGTACTCAACTGGCATTAAGCAGAGCATTAAGTGCAGCCAGAACATTAATTGGAGTGAGGTATGTAAATCTTAAAGGGTATGTGTCAGCAGGATGTCACACGGCAAACTATATATACGTGCACGTAGCCCTTTCAAAGACAAGTCCAGCAATACCTTTACATGGCCAGTCTGTTCCTCAGTTACTAAAGTAGTATGAAGAATTACTGTTGATCTTAAGTCTTTGGCACTCCAGCTCTATTTTCCTCCCAGCACCACCTTCTCCTGCTTGACTTCCAACCTCTATGCTGTGTGACTTCAGGCATGAAGAGTGGTGCAGGACAGCTAATAGAGCTGGAGTAACAGAGGCTTTAGATCTACATGTAGCACTTTAGGCTCACTTACATGTTAATCCAAACACCGATTTCCCAGTAACTGAGGGGACTGACCATGTTAAGGTATTGCTGGATTATTCTATGAAAGAGCTACATGCACATAGTTTGAGATGTCAAATCATGCTAACAGATTCCCTTTAATCCTTAAAGCAGAGCCCTGTTTTACAGATAATGTTTAAGCTAGCATTCTTTTCAGCTTAACAAAAAAAAAAAAAAAAGTGCAAATCAAGGAGAGAAAAAAAAAGTTTATATTCACAGGTTTGACTTGCAGATTTGTTACAGATTAAAAAAAAAATATATATAAAAAAATAAAAATTTACATTTGACTGCGGTTCAGAGATTCATTAATCTTTGGTTGAGTATTCACTTTTTTGTTTCTATGAAGCTTCATTTATTTTAGAAACAAAAGGCCATTATAGTAATACTTGGTAGTAGTTTCACTATATAAAAACACAATTTGATGAACTAAGTGCTCAGGCCAAAAACATTTTTAGGTTTAGTCTCAAAATGCAGTTTACTCTACATATCATTAAATGGGTATTCCCATCTCGAAGACCCTATCCCAATATGTAGTAGATGTAATAATATTAACAATGGCTCCAATTAGAAATGTGGTATCGTTCTCCTGATATAGCCATGTCACTTACCTCATGTGCGGGGCATTGTAGCTTAAGTATGCTACTCAGTGACAAGTTATTTAGCTGCTCGTGGTCGTAACCACAGATACCTAAGCAGTAATGCCCTGCACATCAGGTAAGAAACATGCCTATAACAGGAGAATTATACATTTTTATTTGGAGGCATTTGTTAAAATTATTACTACACATTGGGATAAGAATATACCTTTAAGGCTGAATTCACACACCCATCTTTTTTCTGTGCTGAGCAGAGTCCCTTTAGCATCTGTACTAAATACAATAAACACTACACAAACAGCATTTGTGATGAGGATGGCATTTATGAATTCAGGATACTCCGTGACTGGCATTTTTTCTAGCACGTTTCACATAGGCTTCTCTAACAAAGCTTATAAAAATACCTAAAAGAACAATTGTACCAAAAAGAAATAAAAAATTAAAAAATAAAATACTGGTTTTTCTTTTACCAAAAAGCATGTAAAAACAGCAAGCAAAACCACGAACCTCTAAATGGCCTTTAACATGCTTTTAAAAATAAAATACCATACAAAAAAAAAAAAAAAATAGATTTGAACTAAAAACTATAAATGCTGAGAACTAAATTCCTCAATATTTGGAGTATTACCCTGCAAGTTTCTTTTTCTTAATATTTTAATAAATAAAATTAAAATCACTATCGATCCATCATAGATAAGATATGAGAAGCTTGAGGTCATGAATTGCAGATATGGATAAAAACCAGACATATACTATGTTGACCGTGGCCTCTGCAATAGAAAAAAAACCTGAAACATAACCGTGATAGCAATAAAAAGTAGATTAGTCTTACCTCTTCTATTGTAACAATAACCATTTGCACAATAAGTATACTGATCTGTATGGAAATATCTTTGCTGAACACCAATATCATGAATGCTTTGGTGTCCAGTTATTTACTGGAAATTATTCAGAATTGTCCATGTACATTAAAGTTTGACCCAAAAGCATATAAATAAAAAAAAAAAAAATATTAAGAACTACCCTGAAGTTCTGCCTGAATGTAACCCACAAAATGCTTATTTTTTTTTTCAACAAGAAAATAACTTGACCTTTACATGTTGTGCTTCATCTTTCACAATTTTCAGCCCCAAGGGTATTCAACAGGAACATGTAAAAAACTTGTTGCAATATTAACACACACACAGTCAATCGCGAGCACACACAAACATCTAAGACTGGAATTTGTAAAAAGAACGCTGGCTTGAAAACAAGTAAATTATCAATATATCCAGTATAAACTAAGTCTCACACTACTAAAAAAAAACCAAAAAAAAACCCCCAAAACAATACAAAAAACCCACAAAATATTGTCTTCAGTTTCTGAGGTGACATTTGTTCAGAAGAATTAAAAAAAAACCAAAACCTTGTAGAATTTGCATACTGAGGTAATTGTTGTCGAAACGTACTGAGGTAACAGCAATATACAAGGCGTCCTCTTTTGCAGCAGCGAGGGGAAGAGAGGAACTTAAAATTTGGTTAAAGAGGACAATTGTTTACAACAAAAACAAAAAAAACCTGTCTCAATAATTTTCCTTGTATTGTATAAAGTTTATAGCCCTTTTTGGCTTTTTCTTTCTCAGTAAGAGATTTTTTTTTTTGTTTTGTTACACATTCTCTTAGCAGGTGTAGTCTGTTTCGTTTCGATCATTCCAAGTGAGGTAAGTTGATATTTTGTGCAGGATCAGAAAAAAAAGGAAAAACAAACAAAAACAAAATCAAAATAATACTCTGAGAATCTGAGGTAGATTTTTTTTCATTCCGATTTTGTTTTATTCTTCACAGGTTCTACTTCTGCAGTTATAGTTTGTATATTTAAAAGAAAAAAAAAATGAGGTAGGTGCTCTGTCCTGGTGTATATTATATACTTCTTGATAACATTTCCCTGAGACAATTTTGTGTTGAAAACTGATTAGAAGGCGAGAATTCGGTTGTTACCAAAGTCCACCATAACAATTGTGCCATCAGGTGTGACAGCTATGCCAGATGGACGATCCATTTGACCAAAGCCACTTCCATGAGTGCCAAACTTACACAAGAAGCTGCCATTTGGCTCAAAAATTTGTACTCTGTGGTTTCTGGAGTCTGCCACAATAATACGTCCTTCTCGATCAACTGCAACACCTTGTGGCCGCAGGAACTGCCCATTTCCTGTACCCTCTGTGCCCAAGAAATGTGCTGACTGGCAATCTGGTTTGATGATCAGCAGTCGGTGGTTGTTGAAGTCTGTAACCACAAGATAGCCATCCTGATTGAATGCCACTCCACGTGGGGAGTCAAAATGCTTCCAGAGAGGTCCTTCAAAACCATACTTATTTAGGAATGTCCCATCTGGACCAAACAATTGA